>NW_021605122.1:0-7593 GCF_004785775.1 Grammomys surdaster | reverse complement strand
GTGCCTGCTAGCACCAAGTCTTGGGTCTCTGGAAAAACACTGAAACAGATAGCTGGGAGTTAGTGTAAACAGGCAGCTTTGATGGAAGGCTGCCACGCCTGGCTACTCATAGGCCTTGTAGATAGGTAACCTTGGTGGATAGTACCAACTTAGATAAAGACAAGTGAATCATAGGCGGAGTCATAGTGGTCTGTCCCCTGAACCTTCACCCAGCTGACACTCTGTTCTGGAAGATATCTGTACTCTCCCGGAACACCCACGCTCCTGCGTCATCCCCTTCCCCACATCTTGCCTTTTTGTGTGTATAACCTGTGTGTGCAAAAGTAAAAATTACGATCTGATCAGATTATAGACAGGTCGTGACTTCCTTGCGTCTTTGCCTGCTTCTCTCTACTCTCTTTCAGGTGACCTCCCCAGACCCCTGTTTAATGTCTTGCTGGACAGGACAACCCTGGATGGAAACAAACAGCAGGGGGAGGATGAGAAAGAAGCCCATGTCTAATCCAGTGGGGTCGAGTGCACATGCCAGAGTGGAGTCTCATTTTTCTGAGATTGGGGACAAAGTGTGTGGTTTCAACATCTTCTGAAGCTTAAGAGAGCAGGGTCCTTGAGAGGACCCTGCCATTTAGGAGAAAGAGGTGAGGGATGATTATCTGGAGGGGACAGAAGAACTTAGTCTCCAATGTTGACAGTTAGTGGGCAGGGGGCAGCATGTGTCCATGGTAGATGGTGGTCAGCAAAGTTCCATAGGAGAGAGCAGAGTAATGGAGTAACGGGGTAAGTATCAGGGAGGGGAAAGCATTTAGTTGAAAGACTAGGAGTTAGGACTAGACATCCATACAAGAGTTCAAAAGGTGAGAGAGGTCACTTGGGGAGAGTTTGTAGCCTAAAAAGAGCCAGAGGTAGGAGTTTTACCCAATTGAGGTGAAGTTCCTGTGACAGTTTGACAAGAGTGTTTTTTAGGGAGTGATTAGTTCTTTGTACCTTTTCAGAAGACTGGGGGTGGTAGGGAATATGAAAATGCCAGGGGATGCTTAGGGCTTTAGATAGCGCGAGAAATCTGGGAAGTGAATTGAGGACCATTGTCTGACTGGAGGGAGCCTGGGACATCAAATTGGGGATGATCACTCGGAGGAGGAGATCAGAAAGTGTCTGAGCCCTTTTGTTAGATGTGGGATATGCCTCTATCCACCCTGAGAAGGTGTCCACCAAGACTAGGAGGTACTTGGCACATTTGACAGGGGGCATGTGGATAAAGTTAAGTTGCCAGTCAGTTCTAGGAAGAAAACATCTAGCCTGATGGGTAGGAAAAGGGATGCTTCAATACCTGGAGTTGGAGTCTGACAGGAAAGAGGCAGTGATAGATTTTAAGAAACAATTCTTCAAGAGTAGGCTGTAGGTGGGTTTTAACAAAGTAGGACAATGCGTGGCTGTTAGGATGAAAGAGTTGGTGAAGATAGGACAGAGTTTGATGAATGTCAGGGAGTGAGAGTGGGGATGTGGGTTGCAGTGTAAGAGTGTCCTGAGCAGGGTGAGAAATCTAAGCCCTTAAGGGCCACAGCTCTAGCTGCCTCATTGGGTTGGTTGTTTCCCCTGGAGACAATAGAGTCATCTGGCTGGTGGGATCTGCAGGGGACAATTCCAGTAGCTGTGGGAAGAAGAGAGAACTTTAGCATGGCCATAATTTGGTTTGCATTAGTTACTGACCCTCCTTATGTCATAAGTAACCTGAGCTCATTCTAGATAGCAGCATGGGATAGGAGGATATGGATTGTCCCTGTGCTAGTTGAAAGGCAAGGGTAAAGGCTATTAGTTCAGACTATTGATTGGTGGTATGAGCAGGGAGGGCCTGTGTCTCAACCATCTCTGTGTCTGACACTATAGCGTAGCCAGCCCTTCTGGCCCCTTCATATAGAAAGGAGCTGCCATCTGTATACCAGGTATAGATGGCCTGAGGCTGTGGGCCCTCCTGTACATGTGAAGGATGAGGTAATATTCTAAGGCTTCAGTGGAAGGGTGAGATAGGGAGTGGTCAGTATTTGGTTGAGGAAGAACATTTGGACATATTAAAAGGCAGGCGTGCTTGGAAGGTGGGTATGGAATCTTCTATTAGTGCTATCTGAAGAGAAAGAACCTTGGAGGGAAGTAGAGTCTGTAAGTCTTTGTATGTTAGGAGCTGTGACAGGTTATGAGAAGAGAAGAGAGTTATAGGTGACCCAAATGTTAGTTTTTCTGACATAAGAGTTCAGCAGCTGCTAATGCTATGAATACAAGGTGCCCATCCCAGGGTGGTTAGATCTAGTTTTTTTTTTTTTTGACAGGTATGCTACAGGTGCAAAAGATGGTCCCAGTTGGTGACCTAGGACTCCAAGGGCAAATCCCTGTTTTTTATTTACATAGAGGAAAACCCAACAAGTCAGGTCAGGGAGGTGTAATGCTGGGACCTTAGGGAGAGCCTGTTGGAACCTTTGAAAAGGGTTGGTAACAGGTTTGAAAAGAGGTTCATGAGTGAGGCCTAGCACCATTTCATGTAAGGGTCGAGAAAGGAGGGAAAAGGAAGGAACCCCCCAGGAACGTAACAAGCTGGCTATTCCTAGGAATGATAAAATCTCTTCCTTTGTAGAGGGAAAAGTTAGAAACTGAATTAGTTAGATTCTTTAGTTCCAAATAGGTGACCTGAGGAGTGTACAGTTGGACTTTAGGTGAGACTCTGTAGCCTCAACTGGACAGGAAATTTAGGAGAGCAGAGGTGCCAGTTTGGCTAAATTTTAGAGAGGGACCACAGAGAAGAATGTTGTCTACATAATGGACAATCTTAGACTTAAGGAGAGACAGAGAAAGTAAGTCAGAAGCCGGGGTCTGGACAAATAGGTGTGGGCTGTCCCGAAAATCCTCAGATAGAACAGTCCAGGTGAGTTGAGTTAAAAAAAAATGGGTGTCAGGATCAGTCCAGGTAAAGGAAACTATGTTCTGTGACAGGGCATCTGGTAGAGGCCAGTAATTGGATGACAACAGGAGAATGCTGTTTAACAATAGTGAGGTTCTGGACATCCCAGACTCGCTGGTCTACCTGGGAAGCTGGCAAAGGAAACAATGTTAGACTTAGTAGGTTGACTGGCTAGGAGGGTTGGAGCAGAGAGGCTGCTGGTGAGCTTGGATTTGGGTGCATGGAGGGGGGAGCAAAGGAAACGGAGGTTCCCAACTTAGCTACAAGATCACTTCCCAGTGAGAGGGGCTTCTCCAGTGGTGATCCTTCTCAAAGCAATGGGACATGGAATTACCTGCAGGGCTCACTGGAAACCAACTGACTCCTGGGAAAAGGCAGAGGAAGAAGAGGAGGAGGAGGAAGGATAGGAAGAGTAGGAGAAGGAGGAAGAGGAGGAGGAGCAGGAGACAAAGAGAACAGGAGGTCTCCATTAGTCCTGATTGACCAGCAGCAGATGCTGGACTCAGATTCCTCTCCAGGATGCCAGACTGCTGGAGCATCAATAACCCAGAAAATTTCCAACAAAAAGTATTTCAGGAACTCAATGGTTTAGTAGCCAGATCTTGGAGTCGGTATTCAGCATTTGAATACATAGCAGTACCAGATCATCCCCTATGCATATTCTTTCATTCTATTAATAAGTTCTTACTAAGAACACTGTGTTACCAGAAAACCCACAGAATCAACTCATGTGGGTCATAGAAGCTCACAGAGACTGAACTGACAACTGAGGAGCCCGAATGATTCTGACCTAGGCAATTCTGCATATGTTATCGTTGTGTGTAGTTTGGTCTTCTTGTGGTACTCCTGAGAGCAAGAGAGGGTTATGCCTCTCTCTCCTTTGCCTCCTTTTATGATCGTTTCCCTCCTACTGGGTTGTGTAGTTACAGCCTTGATATGAGAGGAGGTACCTAGTCATGGTGCAACTTCATATGCCATGTTTGTTTGATATCCTTGTGAGGTTTGCCTTTTTCTGAAGGAAAATGAAGGACTGGATGGGGCAGGGGCAGAGATAAGAGGAAAAACTGGGAGGAGAGGAAGGAGGGGCAGCTGTGCTCAGGATGTAATAATAGAGAAAAAATAATAAAACAATACTGGGCTACATGCAAAGTTGTGTTAAAACCTGTAAATTCAACCTAGTTACTTAGAGTCCTGCAAAGACATTGCACTTGGAAGACAAATATCTGTAATCAAAGTTGAGGAAAACAGAAGGCAGGCAGCAGGGAAGCTATGTTTAATTTTACTCCAAGTTTGAACTTTCTATCAGCTTCATTATGCTGCTTTGAAAGCTGTTTGAAATGTGGGTATATGTTCAGCATACTGATGCAAATCCCTCTGTATCACTTAGAGATAGTAGCCAATGATTGTCGGTTTGTATGTATCTTTAAACATATGGGGAAGTGAACTCATTACTCACAGCTATGGTTAAACACAGGACAGACTTTTGTTAAAGAGAAGAGGAAATGGAGACAAATCTGCCTCTCCATCTTCTCTTCCCTTACCTTGATGGAAAGCTCGACTGATGCTATGTACTGAGGAAGAACTGGGGAAGGGCCAGAGGGAGTCATCACCATGGTCTTCCAGTAAGTGAGAAAGGGTAGGGAAAGAGGAAGATGGCAGTTGGGGCAGCAGTGGACTAACAGACTCCAGGATAGGAACACAATGAGAGAGGCATTCAAGATGGAAGGAAAAGTGAACAAGCAAGGCAGGCAGTGAAGAAAGGTGAGGTAAAGCCTTGCACAGCACAAGGATGGTGTTTGAGCAGAAGCTCAAAAGTCTATGATTTTGTTGAATATGTTTTCTGGGTCATTAAACTCGTAATCTTCCCCCTCTTCTATTTCTATTATTCTATCATTTTTGATCTATTCATTGTGTCCTGTATTTGCTGGATGTTTTGGGTTACAGGTTTTTTTATACTTTGTATTTTCTTTGACTGACTTCTCAATATCATCTATGGTATCTCCTATGCCTGCGATTGTCTTTCCTATCTTGTATCCTGCTGGTGATGCTTGTATTTTTATCTCCTGATCTCTTTTGGAAGTTGTCAATCTCCAGGGTTGCCTACATTTGTAATATGACTAAGGTTCTCTTGTTCTTGTTATTTCTTGTTTTTTTTTTATTTACTTACATTTCAAATGTTATCCCCTTTCTCAATTTCTCCTCCATAACAACCTTTCCCTTCACATCCCTCTGCCTCTAAGAGGGTGCTGCCCCACCCACCGATTCCTGCCTCAGCACCCTAGCACTTCCTTACCCTGGATCATGGAGCTTTAGGTCGACCAACCTCAGCTGTTCCTTTCTTAGAAAAATTCTCTCAGAGCCTAGAGATCCTGTGGTTCACAACCAAGAGTACCCATCACAACACCGAAAGAGTGATCCCATTACATAATTACAATGAAATGCCAACATTTAATGAAGATACATATATGGTCACAACATATCTTTGATGATGCATATTGTACTTCATCTTACCTTAGCTTGTGTAACTACTTTTTATTACCTCATTAAACAGCTAAACTATCATCTTATTAGTCATGAAACATTTGTGCTACTCTGACACTTGATATACTGACTGAAGGACACAGTGAATTACTTTTAACAGTTTTGAAAATCACAAGCTTTCTGGAAGCATGTTTTCTTTAATTATTATTATTTAGATATTGCCTCAAGGAAAAAGAACTCCAACCTCTGAAGCAACCATGCTAATTCCCCACACTACAAACCAGTTCTATCTTTCCCAGATAAACCAAATTCTTCCTCTTCCTCGTCATCCCAAGGGCAAACATATATAAGCACCCTTAGGAAACACATGGCCCTCTTATACATTGATTTGGTTGATTCCTGAATTAAGCATCAATCTCCTAAAACTGTAACATTGTTTAGTAATAGACTGTACGGTTATTTGAGTAAGAATGGCCCCCATAGGCTCATATGCTTGAATGATTAGTCACTGGAGAGTGACACTATTTGAAAAGGATTAGGTAGTGTGACCTTCTAGAAGATGGACTTTGAGGTTTCAAAAGCCCATGCTAGGCCCAGTTCTATACCTGCCTCTATGCCTACAGATCAGAATGTAGCTCTCTACTAGTGCTCCCATGTCTGACTGCATATTGCCACACTATCCACCATGATGATAATGTCCTAAACCCCTGAAACTGTAAGCGAGCCCTCAATTAAATGCTTTCTTTTACTAGAGTTGCTTTGGCTATGCACAGCACTAGAATAGTATCTCACACAGACAAATTTAGAGACATAACAATGTAAGATGGGGTCTTACAAGGGTCAGATGGATCTGTGCCTTAGTCACTATTATACTTTTTGTAACCAAATTCCGGGCAAAAAGCAACTCAGGGCAAGTTTTATTTTGGTTGACTATTGGGTTATCATGGTGTGGAAGATGTGATGACAGACATGTAAAACTGCTTGCTCGTTTCTTACCCAATGAGGAAAATGGGTAAATGGAATTCCAGCACACAGCTAACTTTCTCACTTTCTCCCTGTTTCCTACTTAATTGTTATTTTAACATATATATATATATATATTTCCTCCTCTTCACTTCAACTACACCTGTGCCTCCTACCCACTGTCAACTACACAGTCTCTTTTTAAAATTTACTCCTGTTATACATACTAGAATAAATATATAAATGTAGCCTGATAGGTCCATTTATTGTTGCCTATTTGTTGATGTTTTATTATTCTATTAGAGACTGCTACTGTGTATTAGATAACCAGTAAGTGGGATCCTACTGAGAAAGAGTAATTCTACCTCTCTCTGCGGCTGTTAGTTGCCCACAGCTCTATATTTAGAGCTGGAGCTATGTGAGACTACTCCACCCATGTTGTCATGCCAGCTGATGTTGTCATTGTTCAGATCTTATTTGAGCAGCCATATTGTTGAGATTTCATGGATGTGGCTTCCCTGTGATATCAAGAAGATACAGCTTTACAGTAGACTTCCTAGTCCTCAGGCTCTTACAACCTTTCTGCCCCCACTTCTGAGATGGCCCCACAGCCTGAGGTATAGGGATTGTGTTGTAGATGTATCAAATGGGGCTGGGCATCCTACAGTCAGTGGTTACCTGCATTTTGTTGTGCTGTTTCTTCTAGTATGGTCTTTGTCTGCTGCAGTAAGAAGCTTCTTTAATAAAGAGTGAGAGATGTACTTATCTATGGATAGAAGGATGAGTATTCAGAGTACAGTTAGGATTTGTGCTGGATTAGGAAAGCAGTAGGAGCATGTTTCCAAGAACCATATCCTGACTATTCACAAACAGTTGGCTGGGTTCCCAGTTGTCATTTCCCTCCTGTTGAGCAGACCTTGAATCCAATTAGACAGTTGTTGGTTACCACGAAGATATAAGTACCACTTTTGATCTTTTTGAGAGAACTTGCCATTTTGTGGTTCACTGGCTTTATAGCTAGGTAGAAGTATTGGCTGCTTTCCTCTCTTTAGAGCTTGCATTTCACCTTATGGTAGTGTGAAAACTACTCAGAGTGGAGGCTCTTGGGTCAGAACTTGATTGAATTCTCCAAGTCGCATGTTAAAATCTGTAGTAACTTGAGCAATGGGGACTTACTTTCAGATCCTGGGAGGCAACCAAAG
>NW_021605121.1:4335-17623 GCF_004785775.1 Grammomys surdaster | reverse complement strand
CTGTGAGGGTAAAAAGAGAAAGCAGATGCCAAACTCTTAGGATGGGAGCAGGCATTACATAACAGAAGAACGGAATTGTTGAGAATCCATTGTGAGATAGAGTTAGAACAACAGGTCTTGGAAAGAGCCCCCACTGATTTGTGTCATCTTTCCTTGGAGAAGGTCTTCAACTACTGAGCCAAGCCACCTTCTAACCTCCCATCAATGACTTCTGTACAATCCAGCCATGGAGACCCAGCCAAGTTAGTGGCCACAACCAAGAGCCTCCTCACTGTGGGACACTGCAGGAGCTTGTCCCCCTTTCCTGTCACAGCCCAATGTCTGCAGGGTGCACTGTGAAGTGAACACAGTCAAATTCCTGTGTCTCTGCCTCCCTGAGCCATGGCCCCAGACCCTTGGGGCAATAGACACAGGACATAAAACTCAACCCACAGGACCTAGGCAAGTGCATGCATGCCACAGCCCAACTGCCCTCTACATTCATGGAAAATACTTTATCACTAAGGTATAACTCTTCTGGTTTCACTTTTAATTTGATACTTTTTCTACTTGGTTTACCTAAATTGGCTATGAATGACTTCCTATTGTCTCAACTTTATAAATACCTGGAATTGTATGTCCATATCACCAGTTATGACTACACTTACTTTTTTTCTATGAGAAGAATATTGTATAAGTAGATGTCAGTCATACTAATTTAAGGCTGTTATCAATAATATTACATTAAATTTTATAATACAGTATAAAATTGTGTATAGTAAAAGAATCACTAACTCAAGGGTAGTTTCTACAACACCAGATATCAAACTAAAATTACATACATTCCTGGCAAACTGAAAGTCTGTATGCAATCCAAAAATTAACTCCTTTAAGAATTATCAAAGAAAAACATTCAAATCAGAATTCCCAAGTCAATGAAACTGTAACATGCCTGGGAGTGATATTATCCCCAAAGACTAACATGGATATGATCGTTGTGACTAAAACTTACTGGCTGAAATGCTTAATGTAAAATGTGAGTGACTTATTTATTAACTTCCTGTAGTGCAGAAACAATGCGTATGTTTGGGGGCAGGGCAGGTTACAGTACTAATACAGCAAAGGAACCTTGGTACATACAAAAAGACTGTGGTGTCAAAAAAATGATTTGAAGGAATTAATTCAGACAAGTCTCTTAAAAATGAGTAAATTACCAAGAACCTAGTAACAACAATATGAGCTTCCTAAGAGAAGAGAGCTAATGAGAAAGAGGGAGACTGAGAGAGAGGGGACAGTTAGACACTGTTGCAGATAGTAAGATAATATGAGACAAAGACAGACACACAGAGAGACAGAAACACAGACACAGAGAAGATGAGAGGGGAGCAAAGCATAAGGACCATTTTAGGACTTCCAGATTATTTGTAGTATAACAGATGCTTAAAAAGTACAAAGCGAAAAATTATATGTGTATAAATATCTAAAAATGCTATCAGAAGAGTTTTGAGAAATCCTAAGTGTTACAATTTATAAATTTGCATGTAGGTGCAAAAACTCATCTACTTAAAACATATAAGTTAGAAATATTGTTAAAAAGAGGTAAATGGCATCAACACTAATAATGTTTCAATAACTCAGAAACAATTGACTTCCTTACTAAGAACACAAGATTAAAAAGCAAGAGAAAATGACAGAAAGCAATGTACAGCACAGGCTAGGCTCAAACCTGTGATTCTCCTGCCTCTGCCTCCTTCAACAAATCCTACAGGCATCACCACCATCCCACTTAGAAGGGGGGGCAAAATAATCATGGGAGGCAGAGGGAGGGAGGGACCTGAGTGGAAGAGGGGGGAGAGGACGGGAAAGGGAGCAAGATCAAATAGAAATACACAGCAGTGTGAGGTAGGGCAGGCAGTGGAACCTCTAGAATGTCCCAGACAACAGTGATATGAGAGGATACCAGAACCTGATAGGGATGATCTTAGCTGAAATGCCAAACAATGGGTAGATAGAACCTAAAGAGACCATCTCCCTTTTGTAGACATGGCTCCTATGTGAGGAGTTGGGCCACTTACCCATTTTCAAAATTTTTGACCCAGAATTGTTCCTGTCTAAAGGAAATCCAGGGACAGGAGTGGAGCAGAGGCTGAAGGAAAGGTTATCCTGAGACTGGCCGAAATTTAGATCCATCCCATGTACATGCATCAGACCCTGACACTATTACTGATGCATTGTTGAACTTGCAGACAGGAGACAGGAATGGCTGTCCTCTAAGAGGCTGTACCATCAGGTAACTGAGACAGATGCAGATACTCACAGCCAACCATTAGACTGAGGTTGGAACCTCTATGGAAGAGTTAGAGGGAGGACTGAAGGATGAAGGGGATTGCAACCTAATAGGAAGAACAGCAGCATCAACTAATTGAATCCTTCAGAACTCCCAGAAACTAAGTCACCAAGAAAAGAGTATACATGGGCTAATTTGAAGCCCCCAGCACATATATAGCAGAGGACTGCCTTGTCTGGCCTCCATGGGAAAGGATGTGCTTAATCCCATAAAAACCTGATGCTTCGGAAGGCAGATGCTAGAGGGGTAAGGTGGAAGTAGTGGGGATGTGGAAAAGCACCCTCTCAGAAGCAAAGAGGAAGGCAGATGGTGTAAAAAAAAAAACTCATGATGGAGGGAAATGAAGGGGGCCAACATTTAGAAAGTAAATAAGTAAAAAAATTAATTTTTTAAAAAAGAAAAGAAATGTTTGCCAAGCACAGAGTAACAATGATATCGTTTACCTGAATGGAGAGAAATAAAAGTATGCAGAGTTTCTACACTATACTGTCAAAAATACATTGTTTTTAGTAAAACGTTGTAAGACGTATCCAGGCAGAAGAATGTGACCCTTAAATAGGAAAAAAAAGCAGTCTATAGAAACTCTTTTGAAGGTATCCAAATGTATGGATTAGCAAACAAAAATTTCAAAGAAGCTGCTGCACATTTGAAGAACTAAGGGAAAACATGCCAAAACAAGAATGGTATGATGACTCTCTTAATTATAGGCAAACTACATTAAAACTAAATAGGAATTCTAGAATCAAAAACAAAATAACTAGTAAGAGAGCTTAATCAAGAATATTTAGTATTAGGCTTAGATAGCAGAAAAAGAAACAGTGAACTTGAAAATAGAGTCACTGAGGCTATCATACCACACACACACACACACACACATCACAGATTAAGATCAAAATGAAAAGACCAGTGTATAGTATCATTAAGGATATATTTGTGAGCCGGTCGATGGTGGCATATGCCTTTAATCCCAGCACTTGGGAGGCAGAGGCAGGCGGATTTCTGAGTTCGAGGCCAGCCTAGTCTACAGAATGAGTTCCAGGACACCCTGGACTACATAGAGAAACCCTGTCTTGAAAAACCAAAAAAAAAAGGATATATTTGTGTGTACAGATACACACACACACACACACACACACACACGTGATAAAGAGAAATGAGTAGAAGAAACAATAGAAGAAATAATGGTAGAAAATTCTCAAACTGACTGATAACACTTATAAAATCTACACAGTCACAAATTCCATGAAATATTAGTCAAGAACAACCTCAAATGGACTTTTAATAGTCGATTTCTTTAAAGGTAAGTATAGGTAATTTTTAAAGCAGTAAGGAAAAGTACTTATCTTCTGTAAGAGAACTTCAAGATCTCTGACATTTTGGATATAAAACCATGCCAGAAAGTTTTGTAAGGCAGAACAGGTAGAGACCTGAAGACTCGGTGGGCACAAATCTGAGCCTTAGGTGACTCCCAGCTCCCTCCCAGACTCCTGACTTGGAACACATGCCATACTTCTCACATTAAAGAAACCTGTCCTATGGTCATGTAGGCTCAAAACAAAGTTCTTCATGCTGATATGGTTCCTGGAGGCCTGGAGGGCATAACCAATAAGCTTGTTCCCCCCCCCAGACATTCCTTCCTGCAAAAGGTGTTTAATTTTAGACCCACCCTGAGAAATAGGGTATGGTTTTACTCATCTGCATTCCACCATGATAATGAACTGTTTGGAACCACAGCATGTCTCTTTTCATTGAGATCTACCATGGGGTGCAATGGAGAAGACCTTCACTTACAAAGCTGCAGTCTAGTCTCCTGTAGGAGGTCTCATTTCACTCCCAGCCACAACCAACACCAAGCCAAGGATTGATTCCATGGGACAAGCCAGAGCTTCCTTCTCTCCCCCCACCACTTATGGCCCTGGGCTGGATACAGCCCACTAGCCCCAACTTCTGTGACTCCCAGGTGCACCTGGGTGTCAAAAGGTCTGAGAGTCCCATGGCCCTGGCCTCTTCCCAGGACCAGGGACCCCAGAACTAGCTCAGACTTTCCCAAGTCTGAGACTGCACTTTCCTACACCTGAGTAGTAGTGCCTTGGTACTTCCCTACAGCCCAAAACCCACCCTGACAGTGGTCTGGGATAAGTGCAGTCAAACTCCTTGTGTTCTGCCTCCTAACATGGCCATGCCCAGTGGCAGAAAGCATGAGGGGGACTCACAACCCAACACTGGTAGAGCTTGAAGATTGTCAAAAATATTTGGAAGCTACATGATATATTTATATGGTTGAAAGTAAAAGATAAACATACAGAATTCTATATTCAGAAAAAGTATCATTCAAAAATCAAGGTGAAATAAAATCAGAATAAACATTTTGATAGAAGAAATACTAAAGTAATTTCTTCATAGGAACAGCATGTGACAATAGATAAGTTGAATCAGAAAATAGAACAGAAAATAATATATCCATAAACTAAAGAAAGCCCTCAAAAGAAATCAACACTACTGACAATTTGATCTGAGGAATCTAGTCTCTATAACTGGAAGAAAACAAATTGAGCCATTTAGTGTATTATATATCTCTATAGTAGCTATATAAAACTTTTCCACAAACTTTAGTACAAGAAAAATTATTAAATATAATAAGAGATATTTAATACTTGTACAAGTTTCACTTTTTTGCAAAGATGGAATTGTCAGTATTTATATACCAAACAACCCTGGAGATAACAGCTAGAACTTAGAGGAAAAAGGAGAACTTCATAATACAGTAGTAGATATTAACAATCTGCTTTCACTTAGAAAACAATTATAGGAATAGTAAGCATATAGAGAATCTGAAAGATATTATCAATCAACTTGTTATAATTGACACTAATAATCTAATACAAAAAAAGCATCAGGGACTTCCGGTCTGGGCCCGAGCATAGAGCAGGTCACAGGCGGCAGCTCTGTACCCAACTTCAGAAACCCAAGAGAAAGAGGGCCTCCCAGGAGCTTTAACTCAGGCAGCATCCCAGGTAAAAATGAATCACCAGGGATGTCTGCTGTTAGAAGTTCTAATCCAGATGCTGGCCTCCAATCTTATACTACTCAGACCTTTGAAGAGCCATTGACAAGAACATCAAACAGCTAGAGATTGACATCACTAATCTGAAGAAATCCCTCCTTTCACTGTCTGAAGAGACCTCCGAAAATTGCAAAGATCCTTATTGGACTTGATTTACTCTATTACAATAGAAAAGGCTGTGTACAGCTCTTGACTGTATACAGCCCTTAAAGAAGGTTGCCTTTACATAGACAAGACAAGGAGGGTTAAAGAGAGTATGAAATAGGTCAGTGAAGGCCCCTAGAAAAATCAGAGAGAGAAAGAGACAGATGAATGCTGGTACAAGAATTGGTTTTCAGCCTCCCCAAGGTTGTCAACCCTATTTCCTCCCATCTTGGGACCATTATTTGGGTTCTTTTTGCTTATTTCTGCTGGTCACTGACCCTCAAATAGGCGGACTAACTCTGTGATACAACAGATAAAAAATTTGGTAGCAAAACCTACTCAGATACATAAACATAGGTTAGCTATGGAGGACCGCGAGACTCAAGATGAGGTTGTTACTTTATACAGGGTGTTTCCAAAACCCATCTTCACCCAACCTAAAAGGGAGGACTTCTGCCCCTAGACCAAGCAGAGAGGGGCCACACAGATCCCCCTGTGACAGATGATCTGAATTCTTGCTTAGGCTGCAAGGCTAAGCACTGCAAGGGAATATAAATAAAAGATAAAATTATCTATCTGGGTTCCCTGAGGGACAAGCCTGACTTCATAGGGGTTGATGTCAAAAGTATCCCTTCTCCAAGCAAAAGATATCGGGATGGTTATGGCCCACACGCCTCACTGGACAACGACAGGGGGACTGGAGCCATTACAAGATCCCCTTCAAGTACTGGAGGTCAGGCCTCTATCCCCGCCTTCACAAGTTTAGAATTGCCACAGCCCTTCTATACTTAGAGAAGGGAGCATATGTCAGGGGCAGCCCTGCTTACACACTGAAAGCCTAAAATCAGCCATAGGCCTAAAATCAGCAATAGGCCTGTCATACATGTATACTAACACCAAGTCTTGGGTCTCAGTGGAAAAACATTGAAACAGATGGCTATAAGCTAATGTATACAGGCAGCTTTTGTGAAAATTTACAAGCCTGAGTAGTCATAGACCTTGTAAATAGGTAGCCTGGGCAGACAATATCAACTTAGATAAGGACAAGCAAGTCATAGGCAGAGTCATAGTGACTTGTCCCCTGAACCTTCACCCAGCCGATACCCGGTTCTGAAGAGATCTGTATTCCCCCTGAACACCCACAATCCAGTGTCATTCACTTCCTCACATCCTGCCTTTCTGTGTTTATAACTCCTGTGTGAATGAATTATGATTTGAGAAAAAATAAATTATTAAAAAAAGCATCAAAATGCTTCCTCTTCTTGAGTCATCGTGGGACACTCACAAATTCTGTACCACAAAATATCTTAAATGAAAAAGAATAAAAATTTATTCAAGATATATTCTTAGATCACATTGGATTTAATGTCCAAATCATAACAGATACATGGGAAAATCTCCAAATGCAGGAAAACTAAATAGTTTTCCTAATAATAGTTGGGAAACTAATAATAGTTAGGAACTAATAATAGTTCTAAGTAAGCTGTAAGTCTAATATGATAAGAGAAATTTAAAAGTATATTTACTAAATGCAAGGAAAAATATAATTCATTATAAATAGTGTGAGAAACAATGAAAGAAGAGTGGAATAAGAGACTAATATCAGTAAAAAGCTGCCATAAAATGCATAAAGATTTGCAATGAGTGTTATTAGTCTTATGACTATTAAGTATAAGATTCTGTCTTGGGAAATTACTAATAGAAATGTAATTTACTCTGATGAAAATTACAGCAAGCTTGAGTTTTGTGAAAGGAGATAAATACGGGTCAATTTACATTCTTCTACATGCAAATCACAAGTTTAACAAAATCATTTGTTGAAGATACTTTCTTTTGTTTTAAATTCTTTCTCAAAGATCAAATAGAGATCTGATAAGTAGATCTTGTCTGATAAGTAGAGATCTTATTTCTGGGTCTTCAATTCTGTTTCATTGATCAAACTTTCTTTCTCTGTACCAATACCATGCAGGTTTTATTACAATTGCTATGTAATACAGCTTGAGTTCAGGGATGGTAATTTCTCCAGAAGTTCATTTATTGTTCAAAATTGTTTTGGCTATCCTGTTTTTTTTTTATCTTTTCATATGAAGTTGAGAATTGCTTTTTCTATATCTGTGAAGAGTTGTGTTGAAATGTTGATTGGAATTGCATTAAATATGTAGATTGATCTTGATAAAATGGCCATTTTTACTATGTTAATCCTACCAATACAGGGGCATGAGAGATTTTTCCATCTTCTGAAGTCTACAATTTCTTTCTTCAGGGACCTGAAGGTCTTGTCAGACAGATCTTTCACTTGTTTGGTTTGATTTATATCAAGACACTTTTTTAATATTTGTGACTATTGTGAAGAGTGTTGTTTCCCTATTTTCTTTCTCAGCCCATTTATTATTTGTATAAAGGAAGGCTACTGATTTGTTTGAGTTAATTTTATATCAAGCCACTTTGCTAAAATTGTTTATCAGCTGTAGAAGTTCTCTGGTAAAATTTTTAGGGTTGCTTGTGTATACTTTCATATCATCTACACATAGTGATACATTGACTTCTTTGCCAATTTGTATCACCATCATATTCTGCTGTCTAATTACTGTAGCTAGAACTTCAAGTACTGCACTGAATAGATAGGGAGTATGCAGTCTTGTCCCTTATTTTAATGAGACTGATTCAAGTTTCTCTTCACTTAAATTGATGTTGGCTTTTGGTTTGTTGTACATTACTTTTTTATGTTGAGGTACTTGAACTCAACATAAAACCAGATACACTGAATCTAGTAAAAAAGAATGTGGAAAATTGACCCAAATGCATTGGGAGAGGGAGAAATTTCCTGAACAGAACACCAATGGCCAAGGGTCTAAGATCTAAAATTGATAAACAGGAACTCTTGAAACTGAAATGTTTCTGTAAGGCAAAGGACACCGTCAATAGGACAACAAGGCAACCTATAGATTGGCGGAAGATCTACACCAACCCTACATCTGATAGAAGGCTAATATCCAAATTATATAAATAACTCAAAAAGATATTTTAAAAAAATAAAAACCAAATAACCCAATTTAAAGTGGAATACACAACAAAACAAAATTCTCAGCAAAAGCACTTAGAGAAATGTTCAACTTATAGGTCCGCAAAAGAGGAATGGATACAGAAAATGTACATTTACTCAATAGAATACAACTCAGCCCTTAAAAACAATGATTTCATAAAATTCCCAGGCAAATGGATGGAAGTTGAAAATATCATCCTAAGTGAGGTAACCCAGTCACAAAAGCACACACATAATATGTACTCACTGATAAGTGGATACTAGCCAAAAAGAAGCTCACTCAGAATATCCAAGATAAAACTCACAGACCATATGAAACCGAAGAAGAAAGAAAATCACACCAAAGTGTGAATGCTACAGTACTACTCAGTAGTGGGAAGAGAATAATCTCTGGGAAGTAGAGGGTGAGAGGGATCTCAGCAAGAGAGAGAAGGGGGTACTGGGAAAAGTGGGGTCAGTTCAGATATGGGAGGAGATGAGAGAGAAGTACAGAGAATAAGGAATTTGAAAGTAGGTATATAGTAGTGGAGGAGGGGGAACTGGGAGTAGCCACTAGGAAGTCCCAGGGACCCAAGAAGTTAGCAAAACCCAACAGGGAGAACTGTAGCCGAAGTGCAAAGGAAAGATAGAATCTGGAGAGAACATATCCAGTGGATAGATACAGCCCCCAGTTGAGGGATGGTGCCACCCACTCACCTCAAAAATATTAATCCAGGATTCCTCCTGTCAAAAGGAAATACAGGGACACAGAGTGGATGAAGGAAAGGCCATCCAGGTACTCCCCCACTTAAGAATCCATTCCATCTGCTGAGACCAAACCCAAGCAATAGCTGATGCTAAGGAGTGCTTACTGACAGCAGCCCTGAGTATAGCTCAGCAGTATAGCTGTCCCTGAGAAGCTCTGTCAGAGCCAGACAAATACAGATGCAGAAGCAGACAAACACAATTAAATGTCAGACTGAGCATGGGGACCCTAATGGAGGAGTTATGGAAAGGACTGTAGGAGCTGCAGGAGTTTGCAACCTCATAGGAAGAAAAACAATATCAACCAACCTGACCCCCCTACCCCGCGCAGAGGTCCCAGGGACTAAACACCAACCAAAGAGTACACATGGAGGGTTCCATGGCTCCTGCCACATATGTAGCTGAGGACTGCCTTATCTGGCATCACTGGGAGGGGGACCATTGATCCTATAAAGACTTGATGACCCAGGATAGGGGAAAGCTAGGCCTCTGAGACAGGAATGGATGGACAGTTTGGAGACTACCCTCATAGAGGCAGGGGGAGGGAGAAAGGGATAGGGGCTTGTGGAGGGAAAAAACTTGGAAGGGAGATAACACTTGAAATGTAAATAAATAACATAACCAACAAAAAAATTAAAAAGAATGTGGCTGAAAAAATTGTTCCAAACAAAATTTGTATTAATTTAAATTTCCTCTGATGCAATATGAAATCATAGTTTCCTTAATCCAGAAAAATTCATTTAGTATTATACTGCTTTGTATTGAACCAAGAATTTTACATAAAATTGGTACACACCACTTTTCCATACTTAGATATTATTTCATTCTCATATGCACAATTTAAAAAATGATTTCCAAATAGATTATTCAATATAATTAATAGAAAAAAATTCAGATTTTTATGTTAAAAGACATTTGATACTTTTTGTAATCAATTGCTAGATTAGTCAAAAATTTTAAGCCTGTTTAAAAATTATATGATAATTCAGAGAGTTAATTGAAAGTAATAAAATAGATACATAAAAATTGTGAGAATCCATTTGAAATGGTCTATATGATTTTTGGTGTTTAACAATGTACACAGTGCTTGGAAACATATTTGAGTATGTTTCTCTGCATTGTGAATCATTTTGGAGCATAATTATATTCTTATGAAGATTAAAGTTTACTTCTATCAAATTAAAAAAAATGTTCAACATCTTTAGTCATTAGTGAAATCCAAATCAAAGCAACACTGTGGTTTTACAATATTTCAATCAGAATGGCTAAGATCAAAAACTCAAGCAACAGCACATGCTAGCAACAATGTGGAGAAACACCAAAATTTTAGCTTTCCTGGTAGGATTGCAAACTACTACAATGACTCTGGAAATCAATCTGGCGGTTACTCAGAAATTTGAGAGTAATTTCACCTCAAGATCCAGTTATACCACTCCTGGGCACAAGTCCAAAAAATGCTCCACCATATCACAAGGACACTTGATCCATTATGTTCATATGTAATAGCCAGAAAGTGGAAGCAACCAAGATATCTCTCAACTGAAGAATGGATTCAGAAAATGTGGTATATTTGCACAATGAAATATTATTCAGTTATTAAAAAACAAGGACATCATAAAATTTGCACGTAAATGAATGGAGCTAGAAATTATCATCCTGAGGTAACCCAACACAAAAGCATATGGACATTAGCCAAAATGCACAGAATACTCATGAAACACCCCAGAAACACTAAAAAGTTAAGAAGGAAGGAAGGCCCAAGTGACGATGCTTAAATCCAACTGGGAAAGGAGAGCAAAATAATCTTGGGAGTCAGAAGGAAGGAAAGACCTAGTAGGAGAGGGGATGGGAAGTGGAATAGGGGTCAGTGTCAGATATTGGGGGAGATAGGAGGGAATCCCAGAGGGCCAGGAGAATGAATGGAAACATGCAGTTGCCTTAGGTGGTGTGTGGGAGTAGTTGGGACCTCTAGAATGTACCAGAGACCTGTGATGGGTGAGGCTCCCAAGACTCAATGTGGGTGACCTTAGTTGAAATGTCCAATAGTGAAGAGAAGGAACCTGAAGACACCTCCAGTGATTACACAGGGTCCCCCAGTGGAGGGCTGGGGGCATCAACCCACCTTCAAAACTTTCTACTCAAAATTGCTCCTGTCTAAAAGAAATGCAGGGACAAAAAAAATTGAAGCTGAGACCTAATAAATTACTGATGATTAACAGACCCAACCTGGAGTCTCTCCATTGGGCAGGCACCAATCCCTGTTAATATTACTGATGCTATGTTGTGTTTGCAGACAGGAACCTAGCATGGCTGTCCTCTGAGAGCTGACTGAGACAGATGCAGATACTTACAGCCAAACATTAGATGAAGGTTTTTGTTCTTATGGAAGAGTTCAGAGAAGGATTGAAGGAGCTAAAAATGATGGCCAGCGTATAGGAAGACAAACAGTGTCAACTAACCTGGACTCCTGGAAGTACACAGAGACCAAGCCACCAACTGAAGAGTATACATTGGCTGGTCCATGGCCCCGACATGCATGTAGCAGAGGGATGTTTTGTCTGGCCTCAGTGGGAGAGGATGCAACTAATCCTGTAGAGACTTGACATCCCAGGTAGGGAGGATGTGGAGAAGCATGCTCTGTAGGGCTAAGGGGAGTTGGGATGTGAGAAGAATTCTGAAAGGGAGAAAACTGCTGAGTGAAAGCAATATACTCCACAGCACATATTCGATGTACTGAATGATATATTATTACATGAGGAAATTAATTTAATTTGTAGACGATATGGATTTCTCAAAGTCAATATGAAAAATGACTAATTATACCACAGAAAATAATCTTTTTCTATTTGTGTTGGTGTGGGCTAAGAAAGATGCATCTATATATAAATAGATGCAAGTTGGTCAGTTAATAAGCAATTAAAATTCTTTAGATATAAACTATTGAGGATTCTAGATAAAAAATGCTCATTGAATTGTCTGAAGATGTAGTTTACTAGTAGAGTGCTTGTATAGCATATTTAAGACCATGATTTCCATTCCCACACTAAAATATTGGTTAATTCAGAATCAATACATTTTATTATAGTTTAAATCTAGAGGTACTAATAAAGTAAAAAACGTGAGAAGGAATACAGATGCCATTTAGAAAGAAGAAAACTACCATTTGACTCTTAACTGGTTTCTTCATTAAATATGTAGCTAAAAAGTCACATGAACTCTGTTGATTTCTCCTTCTGAAAAATGAAATGATTGTATCATTTTTTGAGCACTCTTTAAGTAACAGAATTAGAAAAACAAATAATGATGAAGGATACTGTTGCGATGCTTGAGGTGAATACAAGTTATATATAAACAACTAAACAAAGCCATCAACTTTTATGCTTGTAACAGAGATAAATAAATGCTCATTTTAAACCTAGATAAATATTAAATATTATACCTGAGAAATTCTCAAGTAATTACATAGATTTTAAACCTTTCAGGACAAACAAATGGGAAATAATTTTTAAATGTTCAAAATAGATATTGGGACTCAAGTTGTTGCTTAGTAATATAATCCTTTTCTGATGATAGTTTGATTTCCTGCACTATAATAAATGTATGCATTAATATGTAAATAAATACAAATTATTAATACAGTCACTACTTTCACAATCTATCAACACAATTTTATAAAGTGTAAAAAGGGAAATGCTTAACTATATTTTGAAAAGGAAGTTTTTTTCCTTTCATATTTTTCCAATTTTTTAAAAATAGACTTTCTTCTCCCATTGCTCATACTGATTAAAGCTTCTCTCCCTATAGTTTCCTCAGTTCCACCCTACTCTTCTCCCACCAGGATCCACCACTCTTCCTTCCTCCCATTAGAAAGCAAACAGGCTTCTACTGGAATATATAATATAATATAATATAATATAATATAATATAATATAATATAATATAATATAATATAATATAATATAATATA
>NW_021605121.1:0-4325 GCF_004785775.1 Grammomys surdaster | reverse complement strand
TAATATAATATAATATAATATAATATAATATAATATAATATAATATATATGATATCTAACACATCAGAAGAGAACAAAACAAAGAGATGGAAGGCAAGAATTCCAAGAAAATGCCCAAGAAACACATGTAGATTCAGAGATCATTCATTTCTATAATCAAGAATATCAAAAAGTAATAAGAACCTGTAGGGTCAAAAGAGAAATAAAACAAGACTAAAAGTAGTATAATTTAAAAAGATCCCTGACACATTATGAGAAAAGGAACCTCCAAAGATGCCACTTAATTCACTTTTCTGTTGACTATCTTCTGCTGGGCACACAACCTTAAGGATAATTTGCTTTATTTGGCTTTAAAGGGAAGTTTGTTAAAAATCATTTTAAAGAATACTGCAGATGTAGAATTTGAAAAAGTAAGTATAGGAAAATTGCTATAATATGCTAAAAGTGAATCTATACATTAGTTCACTTAATTCTCAGTAGCATTTTACATAGTTCTATTCTTTGCTTCCATAGTTCAGACAGCAAAAAATGCCATCTCACAGCATGCTTTCTGCCTTTTTTCAGTGAACTTTAGCCTATTAAACTATTTCAAAGAACTGTCAAATCATTGGCTTGTTTGCTTGGTTTATACTTACTTTTAAATGTTAAAAAAAGTAAAGAGATTTGGTTGAAATATGTTATCTTTCATGAAAAAGGCAACAATTTGATAGCTCTAACAAACAAACCCTACAAAGCTTGCATTACTTCAGTACTTTGCCTTGTTACAAAAAGCACAATTTGGTTTAGTTTAGTGATCTCTTAGACATCAGATCGCTGGACTACTTATATCATATATTCCCCTGTGCTCAATCATAGATTTTGTATGAAGATCATGATATATTTAATATAAGTATTCTTATAGACAACGATTATATTAGTGTTGCATTTAATATGTGCTAAACATATGTGCTTGCTGAAATATAATACATATATACTTAGTAGATTTATTTAAAGACTTGCAATTCTAAGAAGCCTAACTAAAACTGCAAAATTCATGCTGATCTACTAATATATTTAGCTTCCTATAGGAAGTAAATTATGTTAAATTAAGAGGATGATAAACTTATAGATACCGCTTAGTTCATCTTGGTGAGGAAATAGGTAGCAAAACAGGCTGGCATGGCACTGGAGCATCAGTTGGAAGCTTATGTCTTATCTACAATCAGGAGACAAAAATGAAGAGAGAGATATATGAGCAGGATGAGACTTTGAAGCCTCAACATCTGTCTTTAGGGACAAGGCCATTCTTCCCGCAACAAGGCCTCACTTATCCTTATCAGTTCAAACCATTCAAACATATGTGTTTATGGATTACAGTTTTATTAAAACCACCACACCAATATTTTAAACTGTATTTTATGTGATGTATACAAATTAATATGGTTTTGGTTTTTAATTTTTTTGTTTTTTCTTTTGTGCTTCTATGCATCTAATCCAAGATTTTATGTGTACTATTAAAGCATCCTACCAATGAGTTCTATACCTATACAAGTAGAGAACTGACATTTTAAAAAGTATACTTACAAAAGTTTCTTGGGGCAATACAGTTAATGTTTTACTTTCTTTAATTCTGTTTTAGCTTAATTTACATAAGCATTATAAGGAGTCATTAATTTTTCGAGAAAAAAAGATAATCTAACATTTTGATAGAGATAGGGAAAAAGAGAGAGAGGGAGAAAGAGAGAGAAGAGAGAGAGAGAATTATATGGATTCTGAAAGTTTAAAGGCATGGAAATCTTGATGCTTCATGATATTGAATTTTATATCTGATATCTTAAATAATTTAAAACTGTATCAGGAAGATAATTCTAACTTATTTTCCATGGCTGAATTAGAGGACTCTGTTTAAGGAGTGAGTCTCAGTCCTGTTCCCCCCTCAGGTATTTAACACATAGTCCCATAAATGTTACTTACGTGTTCTAATATTTGTTCATACTTCCATAATAAAATTGCTAAATTTGTGATGAATAAAGTTACCTCAATTAGTTAATTCAACTACCCAATATGTAACTACTTGTTGACATTTTTATCACAGGGATGCAATAAATATCCACCCAGTTAACAGCTTGCTGATTACAACAGCAGTAACTAAGAGTCAGAAAAGTTGAAACAGTTTTAGTTAACAATTTAAAATAAAGTTAAAATTATGTAAGATCCATGAATTCTCAACATAGGAATTAGAAGAACATTGGCAATACTCGTGGTCTTTAAATAAATCATTCAGTTCCCTAAAATTATTTACTTAGTATCTCATCAGCTGTAGTTTTGTAGCCTATAAAACAAATAGCACTTATTCTCCTGAAGGTTATGTTAAGACAGTAATTATAAATCATATATTAATGAACAATTGCATAAATGTCATAATTTCTAACGTTGAAAGGTTTTGGAAATAAAACAAGGCAATCTCAGTTAACCTGGATCCCCCAAGATGTCTCAAACACTGGACCACCAACCAGGGAGCATACACCAGCTGACATGAGGGCCCCAATACATATGCAGCAAAGGACTGCCAGGAATGGGTTCAGTCAGAGGTGATGGACCAAACATTCAAGAGACTGGAGGACTCAGAGAATTTAGAGTTCTGGTTGGGTGGGGATGGGTGATGGGTGGTGGAGACATCCTTGTGGAGACAATGGGGTAGGGAGGAGGTATGGGATGTGAAAAAGTTGGAGGTTAGACCTGTCAGGGCAGGGGAATAAATCTGAAATGTAAATAAATAAATAAATAAATAAATAAATAAATGGGCGTATCTTTACAGTATCTTTATTCAATAAGATGTATAGTGATTTTCTGCTGGAATCTAGCTACTTACTTGGACATGCCATATGAAATAATATAGTATACATGACCGGATGGTAAAAGTGTTTATGCTTCAAACCAAACAGTAGTCCTTACTGAAATATCATGTGTAATGTTGTTTAAGTCTTTTCACTGTAATGTACTTGCATTTAACTCTGCAAGTACGAATGCATTGCAATGCATTTTAGAGTAGGTTTGTTCAATACATTTTATAGTCCTTTTCTGCTGGAAAGTAGCATCTTTCTTGGACATTCCATATTAAACAATGAAATATACATGGCCGGATGGTACAAGTGTTTATGTTTTAAACCAAACACACACCCTAACTGAAATGTCACATGTAATGTGATTTAAATGTTTTCAGCAGTGTTGTACTTGCCTTTAGCTCTGGAAGAAGGAATGCATTGCAATGGGCATATCTTTACAGTATATTTGTTCAATAAGATGTATAGTGCTTTTCTGCTGGAATCTAGCTACTTACTTGGACATGCCATATGAAATAATATAGTATACATGACCGGATGGTACAAGTGTTTATGCTTCAAACCAAACAGTAGTCCTTACTGAAATATCATGTGTAATGTTGTTTAAGTCTTTTCACTGTAATGTACTTGCATTTAACTCTGCAAGTACGAATGCATTGCAGTGCATTTTAGAGTAGGTTTGTTCAATACATTGTATAGTCCTTTTCTGCTGGAAAGTAGCATCTTTCTTGGACATTCCATATGAAACAATGAAATATACATGGCCGGATGGTACAAGTGTTTATGTTTTAAACCAAACACACATCCTAACTGAAATGTCACATGTAATGTGATTTAAATGTTTTCAGCAGTGTTGTACTTGCCTTTAGCTCTGGAAGAAGGAATGCATTGCAATGGGCATATCTTTACAGTATATTTGTTCAATAAGATGTACAGTGCTTTTCTGCTGGAATCTAGCTACTTACTTGGACATGCCATATGAAATAATGTAGTATACATGACCGGATGGTACAAGTGTTTATGCTTCAAAGCAAACACTAGTCCTTACTGAAATGTCACATGAAAGGTTGTTTAAGTCTTTTCACTGTATTGTACTTACTTTAACTCTGCAAGTACGAATGCATTGCAATGTATTTTAGAGTAGGTTTGTTCAATACATTGTATAGTGCTTTTCTACTGGAAAGTAGCATCTTTCTAGGACATGCCATATGAAACAATGAAATATACATGGCCGGATGGTACAAGTGTTTATGCTTTAAAACAAACAAAAGTCCTAACAGAAATGACACATGTAACATGATTTCACTGTAGTCAGCAGTATTGTACTTGGCTTCAGCTCTGGAAGTACGAATGCTTTGCAATGCGCCTATCTTTACTTTTGTTCAATATGTCGTATAGTGCTTTTCTGCTGGAATCTAGCAACTTTCTCTGACATGCCATATGAAACAATGAAATATACGTGGCTGGATGGTACAATTGTTTGTGCTTTAAACCAAGCACAAG
>NW_021605120.1:0-14758 GCF_004785775.1 Grammomys surdaster | reverse complement strand
ATTTTGTTGAAGATATTTACTGGCCCTTTAAGTTGGGAATCTTCATTCTCATCTATACCTATTATCCTTAGGTTTGGTCTTCTCATTGTTCCTGGATTTCCTGGATGTTTTGAGTTAGGAGTTTTTTACATTTTGCATTTTCTTTGACAACTGTGTCAATATTTTCCACCGTATCTTCTGCATTTGAGATTCTCTCTTCTATCTCTTGTATTTGGTTGGTGATGTTTGTGTCTATGACTCCTGATCTCTTTCTTAGGTTTTCTATCTCCATGGTTGTCTCCCTTTGAGCTTTCTTTATTGTTTCTATTTCCATTTTCACATCCTGAATGTTTTTGTTTAATTCCTTCTTTGTGTTTTCTTGCATTTCTTTAAGGGATTTCTGTGATTGCTCTTTAAGGGCTTCTATCTGTTTACATGTACTCTCCTGTATTTCTTTAAGGGAGTTACTTAATTCCTTCTTATAATCCTCTATCATCATCATGAGAAGTGATTTTACTTCTGAATCCTGCTTTTCTTGTGTGATGGGTTGTTCAGGGCTTGCTATATTGGGAGAACTGGGTACTAATGATGCCAAGAAACTTTGGTTTCTGTTGCTTATGTTCTTGCGCTTGCCTTTCGCCATCTGGTTAACTCTAGTGTTACCTGCCTTCACTGTGTGAGACTGGAGTCTGTATTTCCAGTTATCTTGCTTGTGGCAGAGCTCCTCAGACTCCAGATGTCTTCATGGTCTTATGATCCTAATCTCCTGGGTGGAAGAACTTCTGGGACTCAGGCCACCTCTTGGATCTGGAAATCCTTCTGCTCTGGGTGCAGTGGTTCCTCTAAGATTGCTCCGGATAAGATGTCTCCCAAGTGCAAACCACCTTGGTGTCTGCTGCTCTGAGTGCAGTGGCTCCTCTAGGATGGCTGAGGATTCAGTATCTCCACAGGAGCAGACCAACACTGTGTCTGCTCCAGCCCAAAGGCGGGAAATGATTTTTTAAGCCTTAGGAAGTTCATCATTATTTGGATTTGTGACAACTTCTATGTTAGTATCGAATTGAAATTTATGTTTTTCTTTTTATTTCTTTTTTTTTCTTTTTAACCAGGATACCAAAAATTAAAAAAAACGATCACAGACAATGCTTAAACATCCAGTCGAGGTAAAGTGTCTGAGTGTGTGTGTGTGCGCGTATGTTTTCTTTAGTCCATTTCTGTCTTGTATGTGCCCTCTCCCACCTGTAAGTCGTAACTGACACATTCTCAAGGAGAACCCAATACTCAATGTTTATAGAGACTAGTGTAGAACAACAATTTAGTTAAAACCTCTTCCTGAAAAGGGGATCACCACCACCCCACTGCCACTGCAGAGGGCCTCTGGTTCCCAATTGCACCACTTGCTGTGAGCACAGCTGGACAGGTTTTCCTCAGATGAGCTCCTCTTCCCTCCAAGTGCTGGGATTACAAATGTGTGCTACCACACCCACCTGAGCTGGCTGTTTGACATAACATCCAACTCTAAAGCATTTAATGGCTCTTACAGCTATTTAGAGAGATTTTTTTTATGTTGTTACAATTTTATTTGTGCACAACAGTGAAGAGATTACTGTACAGTTTAATATTCTAGCCTAAATTTATTTTGATTTAGTGCATCTTTGCATTTGACCATTGTGAGCTGTAGATTTGGTTTTGGTGACTGTGAAATTTTTGTGTTGAAGATCAGGTATTTGTAGATGAATAAACAGACCTTAAATGGGAAGTCAGGTGAGTGCTGAACATTCACAGAGGGGCATGCCTGCAGTCCCAGCATCCTGGAGACTAGCAGGCAGATTGCTGAGAGCTCCAGCCCAGTTTGGGCTACAGACTGAGAACCTGTGTGTCTCAACAAACGAGACAAACAGAAAAGCCAATAAGAAAATCAGGCAAAAAGTCAACCTTGTTTGAACACCTTGCTCTTTTTCCAGGTGTACTGTAGGGTGCGTCCCCTGAGCTTTCTTGATCAGGAGTGCTGTGTTGAGGTGCTCAATAGTACAACGGTGCAGCTCCACTCTCCTGAGGGCTGTCAGCTCCAAAGTAATGAAGGCTATAAGCAGGTAGGTTCCTAGTGGAAACCTTGTTGTCAGTTTTGAGTTTAAAAACTCATGTGCAATCTCATGTGTGGGAAGGAGTTCTTCAGCCACCTTATCTAAAATAGCTTTCATTTCTGGGACATACAGATAGACTTTTGATATGTTGGAATTAGGGGGTTGTTTTCAGAGGATTTTTTTTCTTTCTCTTTTTGTATTTTTGATATTTTTGAGGTAGGATGTTACTGTGTAGGCCTGGCTGTCCTGAAACTCATTATATAGGCCAGGCTGGCTTGGAACTCACAGAGATCTCCTTGCCTCTGTCTTCTGAGTGGTGGGATTAAAGGCATGTGCCACCATCACCTGACTTTCAGAGGACATCCTGAAACTGAATATATGAAACTTCACATGAGAAGATTTGAGTAACATTTAATAAGAGGCATTTTGTGTGCTTTTCCCTTCCCTGGGGCTTGAACCTAGGATCCTGTGGATGCTAGGCAAGTGCTCAGCCATTTGAGCTACACCCACAGTAGTATTGTTGTATGTGTGGATCAACCATAAAGGTTTTATTTTGTTTCTCTGGCAATATCACCATGTAGCCCAGTGTGTTATTCCTGTTCTATTGCTATAAAGAGACACATGACCACAGTAACTTAGGAAACATGACAGTTTCAGAGGGTTAGTCCATGATCATCATTGTAGCAAGCATGGTGGTACGCATGTGGCACACTGGAGCAGTAGCTGGGAGTTTATATTTTAATAAGCAACCAGGAGGCTGGAAGAGAGACAGTAAGTAGGCTTTTGAAACCTAAAACCCACCCCCATTGCACACCTCCTCCAACAAAGCCACACCTCCTAATCTTTCCTAAACAGACTCCCAACTGGGAACCAAGCATTCAAATATCTGACCTTTCAGGCAACATTCTGATTCCGACCATCACACCTAGACTGGCCTCAAAGCTACTTCTCGTCCCCCTGATTTGGTCTCCCTAGTACTGAAATTAGAAGTATGAATCCCTTGATGCCTTGAGTGGGTTTTGTTGCTGTTTGATTTTTGTGGTGTTAGGGATTGAATGCAGGACCTTGTTCGTCTTTGGCACTTTTTTTCTTTTTGGGAGATAGCATCTCTCTATAGCTCAGTCTGGCTTTGAACTGGTGGATGACCCACCTGGTATTAGAGGCATGTATCACCATTTTTTACCTGGTAAGTGTTTTCTTTATTATTTGCAGTGTTGGGGAATGGGTTTAAGGCCTCCTGAATGTTTGGCAAGTATTAGACTACTGAGGTGTATTGAGAGAGTTTTTATGTCTAATGAAGTAGAGAATAAAATGAATAAATGTGAAATACTAGGCTAAGCTACTACTGTGATACTAAAGTTTAAGATGCTGAAGCAAGAGGGTCATGAGTTCCAGGCCAGCCTGTGCTGAAGAGGGAGACCTGCTTACAGTAACAATAACAAAGAATATAAAGATATATTTAGCTATGGATACATTCTATTAGTTCTCCAAATGTTGTAGGAGGCTAGTTACTCTCTGGTAGGGAAGAGGTTTTTTGTTTTTGTTCAAAGTAAAACTGCCTTTATGGACATTATATCCGAACTGACAATTAGACAAGTAATTTCATAAGGCAGGAAGTCAGATTTTCTGAAGGGATGGAGATATGCGAATGCAGAAAATAGATGATTGATTTGGGCTTTCTGAGTTTGAACTGCCATTCACTCTTTTGTTTGTTGAGACAGGGGATTAGACTCTAATCTGTCTGCTCTGGGGGTTGCTGTGTAATCTAGGGAGCCTTTAAACTTGTGACAAATTGTCTACCTCATTTTCTTATGTGCTGAGATTCCAGGCCTGAGCTACCACACTGGGCTGCCATCCAGCTTGTGCACACTGCTTCAGTGACTCTCTTCTGTAGACTTCCATGTCCTCTGTGCTGCTAACTTTGTCTCTTTATCTCAGCAGCCCAACCCTTCCTGAGGCTTGCTCTCCTTGCCCTCTTTAGCTTTAGGCTGTTTTGTCACTGTCCCCTCTGCTGGCTTTTGTCTAGCCTCTGAATACGAAGGTGGGCTGTGTTCAGGGCTATTCTCCTAACCCCCTCTTTCTCATCTTTCTGTTTTCTGTTTATTTGCTTCCTGGTTTGTTTGGTTGTTTTTTGTTTTTGAGACAGGGCCTCACATATTAACTTGACTGAACTAGAACTTGTCTTAGCCTCCTGAGTTAGTTTCTGTGGGAGATCTGAACCAATCTTCCACTGTCGTGGTGGCATAAATTTATAATTTCAGCACTCTGGAGGTAGAGGCATGAGGATCAGAAATTCAAGTTCTTCCTTGGTTACATAGTAAGTTCAAGACTACCTTGAGTTACATAAGACTGTCTTAAAGAATTTTACATGTATGTGTATACATACACATATATATGTATACATACATACACAAATATAAAAATACATTGCAAAAAGTAACATTTATTTTGTATAAGAACTCAGATAATGCTGGGTGGTACATGCCTTTAATCCCAGCACATGGGAGGCAGAAGTGTGCGTATCTTTATGAGTCCAAGGGTAGCCTGTTTTACAGAGTGAGTTCCAGGACTACTGAACAGATAAGACAGCACAATGAACCCCTGTCTTAACAAACAACAAATAACCCCAAAAACTATAAAAAAAACTTCATGAGATTATATTTATAACTCATTTCTAGATTTAAAATGTACACTTGTTATTTTGCCATCCTATTTACAACATTTTTATGTATGTATTTTTGTTTGTGTCCACATTGTGTACTTAGGAGGGCAGAGAATAACCTATAGACCGTTCTCCCCTTTCACCAGGTGGGTTCCAGGGATTGAGCCTAGGTTCTCAGGCTTGCTAGCAAGTGTCTTTACCTGTTGAGCCATCTTGTTGGTTCTTGCTGCTTTACACAGACCTTTGTAAAGAACAAATAGAGAGCTGTGGCCAATGGTGGTGCATGCTTGTGATCCTAGCACTTGGAAGCAAGGGCAGGAGGATCACTTAAACTTGAAGGCCAGCCTGGTCTGTCTACATTGCAAGTTCTAGATCAGCCATAACTACATACAGACTGTTTCATACAAACACACTCCAAAGAAGAGAAGAGAAAAGAAAGAACAACAAATAGAAGCTATAATGCTTGAAATTTTTAATACATTTATTTACATATTTTGATTTTTTTTTTGATAAGGGGTCTCTGTATAGCCTTGGCTATCCTGGAACTCCCTCTGTAGACCAGGCTGATCTCAAACTCAGGTCAGCCTGTCTCTGCCTCCTCAGTAGTGATATTAAATGTGTGTGCCTCCACTGCCTGGCATAAATTTAGGATTATAGGCCATTACCTTCTTTTGCTTTGTTTGTTAACAGGATCTTACACTATAGCCAGGTCTAGCCTATGACTCTGTGTAGCCCAGGCTGCCCTCAGACTCATGGCAGACTTCCTGTCTCAGCCTCTGTAGCACTGGCTATACAAGCTCACTTTTGTTCACTCTTAATCTGTGCAGCATTAGTGGACTCAATGACTGTTCTTCACTTTTCCTCAGTGGCTAGGACTGAAGGTAATTGTTACGATAGCTGTGATTTATGTACATTTTGACTACTGAAGGCTCCAAGCCTAAAGATCATTCTTGGTTTTGTTTGTGTGTGTGTGTGTGTGTGTGTGTGTGTTTAACAGGTCTGGATTTGATATATGTTCACAGCAGAAACATTCCAAGTATAGAACAGACATAGTTCTAATGGAATTCTGTGTGGTGATGTCTTTCTTTTCTCCACAGATCCAATGTACATTTAAGAACGTATTTGACATGCATAACACCCAGAAGGAAGTCTTTGATGTGGTAGCTAATCCACTGGTGGAGGACCTTATCCAAGGGAAAAATGGTATGATTCTTGGAGTTTTGCTGAACTCCCTGTTTCATCTTGTGATAAACCTTTGTGATATTTATATATTTGGCTTGACATTGAATTTATATTTAACTCATTAGAGTGATGTTCTTTTTTGTGGTTTATTAGTTTTAGTGTTTTAAATACAATGAAAAGTTCTGTGGGACTTTAAGATTATAACTCATTGTTACTTGCTACACTTTAGGACTGTTGTTTACGTATGGCGTGACAGGAAGTGGAAAGACGCATAAGATGATAGAGTCTCCGGGGTCTGGAGGCCTGCTTCCTCATTGTTTCAAAATGATCTTTGACAGCATAGGGTTATTTCAAGGAAAACGCTGCATATGTACAATTTCGTTGGTTTTTGACTGTTAGTATAGACACAGGACTGGGACATGTATGGATGCAGTACTGAGGAAGGACAAAGACACTGGGACTGCTTTGACTCTTACACTTGGTGGTGGGCACGTTGGCTGCGGGCCTGTGGTGGCAGCACTTGGGTGGTATAAACAAGAGGATCAAGCGCTGTCTCATGCCCTTTCCCCAGGTTTAAGTGTTAAAGTGCATCCTATTTTTAAATGTTCCTATTCTTTAGGTAAAGTTCTTATTTTCAAATCTTTTTTTTGCCTCTCTCTTAGACATTTAGATCTAATCATAGGAACAGCATGGAGATTCAGCCTGAAGTTGATGCCTTGTTGGAACGGCAGAAAAGAGAAGCCATGCCTATTCCAAAGACCCACTCTAGCAAGTGAGTAGGTGACTCAGGACGGGTGGAATTCTGTCCTACAGTTTCTATAGATCTGGAGAAGGTAAATACGAATAGAAATGTTGGTCTTACAACTGACTTTTGTGAGGTCAGAATTGAGGCACATTCTTGACTACTCAGGTATTTTATCTAGTTTAAGGAGGATATGTCTGTAAATGGGAGGAAGGTGAATTCCTGTGTTGTGCATCTTGAGGACTTAGGGTGTCCTTGACCCACCTTGAATCTGAATAACATTGCTTTATGATTTCAACTTTATGTGACAGAACATTTGTCAGACTTTTCAGATTTCACTCTGATATCGTCTCAATTAGGTTTCTATTGCCGTGATAAAATATATTGAACAGGGAAGCAGGTTGAGGAGGAAGGAATTTATTTTATCTTTCACTTCCAAGTAACAGTCCATCACTGAGAGAAGTCAGGGCAGGAACTCTAGGCAGGAGTTGATGCAGAAGCCATGGAGGGTGCTATTTTCTGGTTTGCTCCCATGGCTTGCTCAGCTTACTTTCTTATACAACCCAGGGCCACCTGCCCAGGGCTGGTACTACACATATCAATCATTAATGAAGAAAATGCTAGACAGACTTGCTTGTTGGTCAGTTTTTTAGAGGTAGGTGTTTTCTCCAATTGAGAGCCCCTTTTCCCAAAGACTCCAGCTTGTGTCAAGTTGACATAGAACCATCCAAGACAGCCATTATCTACTTTCTATCCTAACTCATAGTGGGTAAATTTTCAAGTAAGGGAATCTGTTTTCTTGTAGGTGACAAGCAGATCCAGAATTTAAAGATATGATAGAAGACGTCCAGGAATTCTGCAAAGCAGAAGAAGTTGATGAGGACAGTGTCTATGGAGTATTCGTCTCGTACATTGAAATCTATAATAATTACATATATGATCTACTGGAAGAAGTGCAGTTTGATCCCATAAAGCCCAAGTAAGTACTGAAGAGAGCCTCCTGTCAACCTAGAAAACTACCCTCAGCAAGCCATGGTTACTTATATAAATAGGGATAATGCTTGCATTTGTTTTCAGGGTGTACAGAAATAATAATCAGATAGTCATGTTGGATGAATAATTTTCTTCCATTTTCTTTGTTGTTATTGTTGTTGTTGTTTTGAGACAAGAGTTTCTCTGTGTAGGCCTGGCTGTCCTGATACTCGTAGAGAGATCCACCTGCCTCTAGCTCCTGAGTGCTAGGATTAAAGTCATGTGCCATCACTGCCTGGCAATCCTTAGACTGTAGCTGTATCAGGAAACCAGAGGGTTAAGACCTAGTAAGTAACCTGAAAATCATGGAAATTGCTTTTGAAAATTTAGACTTAGGTTTGACACAAATCTCAGTCTTATAGGTACTGTTGGGGTACCTTTCAAAACCCTGACAGTGCTGGGAGTCTGTAGTCTTTTTGGCTGTCTGTGTCCTGGTGATCTTTATGGAATTGATGCTTGACTGAACACATAATTCTTACCTCATCCATTGCTGATTAGTGTAAAGCCATATTGCACTACCATTCTGCCAGAGGTAAATGCTACTCCTTAGGTATCGCTGGGTCTTGCCTTGCAGAATGTGATGACCAGTTACCATGTAGCTTTACAAAAGTGGCTCTCTTTGTTCCAGAGCTGACAAAAAATTTGTGTCAAATGACGAGTCCACTGTGGGTGCTTTTATTCTTCAGCTAAAAGCTGGTCTTGCATGCTGTGTTTACTGCAGCCAGTTAGAATGTAAATAGTATGGAGCCCTTTGTCTTGCATATCATATTTGTGTATATGTATGTGTAAATGGACATTACTGTGGGAACAGCTGGATCTAGAAAACCATTAAGCTACAAACAGACTGAGGTCCACTAATGTTGGTGTGTTCACTAATAAGAAAAATACATGAACTCTGGTTGAGCATATACTTGATAAAGAATTTCTGTGGCTTTTACTGATTTGCATTTCAAAAAAGCATATTATATCCTAGCTAGGCCCCCATGTGGTGACATTTTTGGGGGGCTCTTATGTAAATTTATGTAATTAAAGAATGGATGTCTTAGGAGCATGCTTGTTCTCTTTTTTTTCTTTTCTTTTTTTTATTAGTAACTCTTTTAATAAGTTTTTGGTTTTTAGAGACAGGGTTTCTCTGTGTAGTCCTGGCTGTCCTGGAACTCACTCTGTAGACCAGGCTGGTCTCGAACTCATAAATCTGCCTGCTTCTGCCTCCCAAGAGCTGGGATTAAAGGCGTGTGCCACCACTGCCTGGCCTGATGCTTATGTTCTTATACTTGCCCTTTGCCATCTGGATCTCCTTAGTGCTACAAGCCCTGTCTCTGACTGGGGCCTGTCATTCCTATTATCTTGGTTGTGTCAGAACTGTGTGGGGTGGATGTTACTACTGGGGTTAGAGTTGGAGCCTGGGATCTGCTCAGTGTTCGGACCCAGACTGGAAGGAACCAGTGCTCCGGGCCAGGAGTGAATTCCTGAGTCCCAGTGGGGCCCAGTTTTTCCGTTTGTGGTGGGTGTTGCTATCTCCTTACCTAATATACTACCCAGGTTAGAGCTCCTGGGAGGCCTGATTCCTCTGGGTTTTGTGAAATTGGGTGCAGAGCTGTCTCCCGGTATCTGCTCAGTGCTCGGGCTCAGACTGCAAGGCAGGAACATGCTTGTTCTGTCTGACCATGCAGTGCCTCTATCATAACACCCAGGAAGGCCCTTACTGGGTGTCAGCACTACACTTGTGGACTATCCAGCTTTTAGAACCATGAGAACTTAAGGAAAACTGGGGATGTGCTCAGTGGTCCAGCACTTGGCTAGCGTGCATATGAGGCTCTGGGTTCTGTTAGCAAGCAGAGGAGCAAGGGGATATTGTGTTGCTTGGCACTTAACCTTATTCTGAAAGGAAGACAGTTGTATCTCATTGGGGAAACTAAATCCTCTTTCTTTCCCACAGACTCCCGCAATCTAAGATGCTCCAAGAAGATAAGAACCAGAATACTTACGTTGCAGGATGTATGGAAGTAGAAGTGCAATCTGCAGAGGAGGCTTTTGAAGTGTTCTGGAGAGGTTAGAAACAACTAGAAATTGAAAAGTGTGAGCATTTTAAGCCTCAGAGTTGTTAGTGTGATTAACAGCATCCTTCTGGATTGATTAGAAAGCAGGCATAGTAAGTGGCTGACCTCAGGTGTAATAAGTGGTTTCTCTGTCATCATAGGTCAGAAAAAGAGACATATTGCTGACACCAATCTGAATAGAGAGTCCAGTCGCTCACATGCTGTGTTCAGCATTAAACTCCTCCAGGCTCCTTTGGATGCTGATGGAGACAACATCTTACAGGTAATGTTTTCATTGGTAGAAGATGACCTAAATTAGGGGTTGCCATGGTGATGAATGTTGCTGTAGAGTTAGCAGCTATACAGTTGATGACTTCTTCATGTTAGTAGTACTGTTTCTGGGCTCTGCCTATTGTGGCTGATCCTAGGGTGGAGCATGTGTGGCACTTGCCTGGCAGTGTTGTAAGAGGGTCTGCGAAGTTTCAAAGCTCGTAAGGATGTGTGTGCATTGGTTTAGGTGCTGATTGCCTCGTGAGACAGTCTCGTGTACTGAGGCCAGGATGATTCTGAACATTTGTTTGTTTTCTCTTACTTCTGCGATTATAATGTAATTACATAATTTCTCCCTTCCCTTTCCTCTCCCCAAGCCTTCCCCTATAATTTTTCTTGCTGCTTTTCAAATTCATGGCCTCTTTTGTCTCTGTTTTTAGTTATTTCTCACTGTATAGGTAAAGCTGGCCCCAACTTCCTAACAGCCAGAATTAAAGGCATGTGTCACCATTCCTGGCTTTTGTTTTTGACAACAGAATCTCACTATGCAGCTTGGAGCTCAGAGATTCCCTGCCTCAGCCTCCACTGCTATGACTAAAGTCTTGCTTCACTGGGCATGATTTTAACTGTTCAGTGTGGCTGTGTCCAGGTTGGTGGGAAAGTGTGAGTTCTGATTCCTGCCTATTTCCCAGCTGTCTGCCCTGACTGTAAGAGAGCCATCTCATAATGAGATCATGAGAATTAAGGGAAGCAGTGTGAAGTGTCTTGTCTGCTGCTTGGCTTAGACAGTCAAATGTTAGTCAGAAAGTGGCCACCAACAAGTCTTTCCCACACCCAGTTTCCTATGAATGACTGTTTTTAATGCTAGGAATGTGAATTCTTGCTAACAGCATAACACCTTCTCGGTGCACTTAACTTTCTTTTCCTTTTTAAAGCATTATTTTTATATGATGTGTATAAATGGTTTGCCTGAAGATGTGTCTGTGTACCATTTGTGTGTGCGTGGTGCCTGTGGAGGCCAAAAGAAGGCATCAGATCCCCTGGACCCAGAGTCACAGATGGCTCTAAGCTGCCAAGTGGGTACTGAGAGCTGTACCTGGAGCCTCTTCGAGAGCAGCTGTGCTCTTAACCATTGAGCTTCTGTCTGCCCTGACTTTCACTTCTTTAATATAGGTTAGAGTGCTGTGAAACTGTTAAGTTCATGTGGGTTTTCTTTGGGGGGGGGGCAGGTTGGGGGCTCCGGTTTTTGTTATATGTGTGTTGCTGAAGACAAAGCTTAAATTCCCAGTGCTAGAATATAAATAATACCTGTTACAGCAGAAAGGCACAGAGTCTTTCTTCTCAAGAAGTTCTCTAGTATCTGTTCTGAGGACATGAGCTTCTAGCAAACTCTTCCTGTGTCACACATCCTCGGCTGCTCTGGGCGTTTGTATTGTGCGCATACACTGTCCATTAAGACTTAAGACCATGGTAACTGGATCATTTTGTTGTTGTTTTGGGTTTTTTGTTTTTACTTTTTGAGACAAGGTTTTACTTTTTGAGACAGTGAGTCTCTGTGTAGCCCTAGCTTTCCTGGAACTCGCTTTGTAGACTCAGCTGGCCTGGAATTCACAAGACATCTGCCTATCTCTGCCTCCTAAGTGTTGGGATTAAGGGTATAATTTATCTTAGATTGTTGATTTTCTCTCCTTTTAGGAAAAAGAGCAAACTACTGTAAGCCAGCTGTCTCTGGTAGATCTTGCTGGAAGTGAAAAAGTCAACTGTACTAAAGCAGAAGCTGGTGAGCGGAGTGCTATGCTTTCTTCTGACTATAACTTTCAACAGCTTGGAACATCAGTTTGTATTTATCAGTGGGTGGTTTCTGCTTAATCACTGCAATAACATTAATTATTAAACTTACTCTTTAAATCTTCTACATTTTAAAAAATTAATGTTTTATTTGTGTTCCTGTACACGTCCAAGTGTACATAAAGATCAGAAGGTAAGGTTCTCCCTTTGTGGATCCTGAGACTCAGGTCATCAGTCTTGGCAGCAAGCGCTTCTATTGGGTCAGCCACCTTGCCAGCCCACCTAAGTTAACTTGTTTGTCTTTTGATTTGTTTGTTTGTTGTTGTTTTTTGGTGGTTTGGGTTTTTTTGTTGTTTTTGTTGTTTTTTGTTTGTTTGTTTGTTTTTGGTAGTCCAGACTGGCTGTTGGTCTTCTTGCCTCAGCCCTTCTGAATACTGGGATTTCAGGTGTGTATCATCATGTCTAGCTGAATGATCTATCTGATAGGCATGATGGAGTTAGGAGGCCTCAGTGTTCCAAGATAAACAGTCCTTTAGCACTTGGGTGTATAACTGAGATCTGAATTCTTAAAGAGTTGTGATTAGTACACTAGCCTTGTCAGGCTCAGAAATCCAAATGAGACAGGTCAGAAACAGAAAGCATGATGACTACTGCTGAGATGTAGACAGTTGACTGTTAGAAACGTGTCTCTTCATGTGTAGGAGAGACTTCTGTCCCTTTCTAACTGTAGTCTGAAATGGTCCCTTGGAATGTAGTTGGCCTTCCATGTATGAGGTGCCTGTGTTTAGTCTCCAGCACCACCACCCCTAGAAAAGAAAAGAAGGAAGAAAGCCAAGTAAATGACTTTGTCTATGACAGAATTTAGGGTTTGGAAGAAACTGTTATTTTCTATTGCCGTTAAGGCAACTTAGAAAAGAAAACACTTAGCTGGGGGCTTGCTTCCAGCTTCAGAGGGTGAGTCGGTGACCATCATGGCAAGGGGATAGGCAACAAGTAGGCATGGTACTGGAGCAGTAGCTGAGAGGGTACTGTGGGGTAACTGTGATCAGATGATTCACAACCATGAGGCAGAGGGGTGCAGGGAGAGAGAAGGAGACTCAGAATGTTTATGCTTTTGAAAACTTCTTAAGGCCTGCCTCCAGTGAAACACATCCTCCAACCAGGCTCTACCACTTATACTGTCCCAAATAGTTCTTTCAACTAGAAACCAAGCAGTAAAACATATGATGCTATGGGGACCACTCTCATTGAAATCAGCACAGAATTCAGTGTCAAATGGATTCCCAAGTTAGAGAGATGGCTCAGCAATTTAGAGCACTTGTTGGATCAGGTATGGTGGCACACGCTTTTAATCCTAGGGCCTGGGAGGCAGAGACAGAAAGATAGGTCAGCCTGGTCTACAAAGCAAGTTCCAGGATAGACAGGACTCTGCTGTTAAACACAGTAACCATAGCTTGGAAAACCAGAAAGAAAGAGAGAAGGGCTGGAGGGAGGGAAGGAAGGAGGGAGGGAGGGAATGAAGGAAGATATTGTTCTTCCAGATGACGTGGGTTTAATTTGTGCATCCACATGAGAGCTCAGAAGTATCACAACTATTCATAACTCTATTTCCAGGGGATCTGATGTCCTCACTGGCTTTTGTGAGCACCAAACAGACATGCAGTACATTTACATACATTTAGGCAAAAACGCTCAAACACAAAGAATAAAGTTTAATAGAATTAAAGTTAAAAAAGAGATTCTATATTCTTTCTCTTCTTTTTTTTAAGAGTAATAATGTGGGGCTAGAGAGATGACTCAGCAGTTCAGAGCACTGACTGCATTTCTAGAGAACCTGGGTTCAAATCCCAGCACCTACATGGCAGCTCACAACTGTCTGTAGCTTCAGTTCAAGGCGATCCAACACCATCAAACAGATGCCATACATGCAGTCAAAACACCAACGCACATAAAGTGAAAGTAAAGAGCAATATTGTATTTGGAGAGCGTTTTATGGAATCACTGAAAGATGCTGAGGCTATTCAGAATTAATACTGTGAAAGTACAGTGGGATCATGCATAGGCACCTCTTGAACTTGAGCATGAGAGACTATCAGTTCAGTAGAGTAGAGGTTTTACAGGCACAGAGTCATCAGCTCCTGTCTTGCTGATTCACAAGTCTTTTGTTTCTTATTTCCTGTCAGGAAACATTAACCAGTCCTTGATGACTCTAAGAATATGCATGGAAGTCCTGAGAGAAAACCAGAAATATGGAACCAACAAGGTACAGAGCAGCCTTCCCCAGCTTCTTTGTGGTATAGTTTGTTCATTTTACAGTTGAATATGCTTAGCTTTGGGATGTTTTTATAGGTGGTTCCATATCGAGATTCAAAGCTAACCCGACTATTCAAGAACTACTTCGATGGGGAGGGGAAGGTTCGGATGATCGTGTGTGTGAATCCAAAGGCTGAAGACTATGAACAAAGCTTGGTAATTTAAGTGTATTTTTGTCCTATACAATTTGGTTTCTCTAGGGAAAGCAGCTACTTGGATGTGAAGAATGGCAGTCTGTAGATCTGTACATGGTCACTGGATATGCAGACATACTATTTAGCCATCCATAAAGAAGGACAGGTAGGCTTGTTTTTACAGATTCTGTTTTGTATTTTCAGCAAGTCATGAAGTTTGCTGAATTAACCCAAGAAGTCGAAGTAGCAAGACCAGTAGACAGGGTGATATGTGGCCTGGCACCAGGGAGACGGGACAGAAACTTGCCTCAGTTAAGTACAACAGAGCTGAAAACACATAAACCATGTTACCTGAGACATTTCAGTTAGGAAGTGTGTTTGGTTTAAAGCCGAAACACTAGTACCATGCAGCCATGTATCTTTCATTGTTTCATATGGAATGTCCAAGTATGTTGCTAGATTCCAGCAGAAAAGCACTACAGAAAGTATTGAACTAACCTAAGGTAAAGATACACGAATTGCAGTATATTCTT
>NW_021605119.1:0-7461 GCF_004785775.1 Grammomys surdaster | reverse complement strand
CAAACAAACAAACAAACAAACAAACATAAAAAGTCCAAAGTTCAAAGTCTCTTCTGAGGTTCATGCAATTTCTTAACTGTAATTCTCTATAAAATCAAAATGAAAAAGCAGATCACATATTTCCAACATACAATAGCATGGGATGTATTGTTATAATTTCAAAAGGGAGTAAAGATAACAATGAAGAAATACTGGATAAAAAAGCAAGACCAAAATCATCTTGGCAAACTCTAAACCCTGCATCTCCATGTCTAATGTCAATGCACTCCTCAGATCTCCAGCTCCTTGCAGCTTTGTTCACTACAACATACTTTCTTCTCTTGGGATGGTTCCCTTCCCTGTTAGCAACCATCCTTAATGGGTATCCCATAGTTCTGGCATATCCAACATTTTGGGGTCTCCAAGGCAATCCCGGCTTCACCCTCATAGCTTCATGCATTGGCTTCTCTAGGCCTCCATACAGGGATATCCCTGACACATGCCTGGCTTCAATGGCTTCCTTAGTTAAGGAGGGAAATCTATAACTCCTTTCTTCTATCCTTCACTCTACAGGCAGAACCATTTAGCCGAAGCTACCAAGTTCCGCTGCTGGGATTGGAAGACGGCCCTCCTGATCTATCACATCTTCACCACCTTGTTGTTTCTGATGGTGTTCTTGACTTAGCTGTCCAAAAATTCCATCTGTAGACCAAGCTGACCTCAAACTCAGAGATCTGCCTTATTCTGCCTCCTGAGTGCTGGGATTAAAGGTGTGCACCCCAACCCCAGGCCTTAAGCTTTTCTTTAATTCCTTTTCATACGTTAGAAGTTTAGTTGGATGGAATCTTGTCCTGAGGTTACCACTCCCTCATTTCATTTAACATCAGGATTTTCCTTAACTTGTTTATCAATTTGACTATAGGACTTAGCTAAATTTCATTTCCTGATGATCTTTTTCTCCTCAAATTTTACATTTTGTAACTTTCCTTCTTCAGCTTGTTCCTTTTCATTATAGATCTACATAAGACTGGCCACAGACAACCACATGAGAGTCAATGTCAGGCTGCTTCGAAATGTCCTCTGCCAAAACTATTAATCCATAACCCTTCAATTTAGCCTCTGGCAGATTTTCTGGACAAACACAGAAAGCAGCCACATTCTTACCAAAATATCACAAAAACCAGTCTCTAGTCACATACTAAATTCTTATCTTCTGAAACCTCTTGAGCCAGATTCCATAATTCAAATCACTTTCAGCCCCATTGTCTTCCATGTTCCTAGAGGATGACCTAAAAACCCCACTTAAAGCATTCAGTCATTTTTAAATCCGAAGTTTCATAGTTCACATTGAAAAACAACAAAACAAAACAAAACAAAACAGCATGGTCTAGCCTATAAGAGCAATAGCCAACTCCTGTACCAACTTCTTAGTTATAATTTTTTTTTTGTTGTTGTTGAGAAAAGACACCATGAACATGGCAATTCTTATAAAGGAAAATATTTAATTGGTGCTGGTTTACAGTTCAAAGGTTTACTTCATTATCATCATGGCAAGCACGGTGACATACTGGAGAGATAGCTGAGAGTTCTACATCTGGATCAGCAGGCAGCAGGAAGTGAATGCCACACTGGGCTTGGCTGAGACCTCAAAGCCTACCTTCAGTGACATACTTTCTCCAATAAGACTGTGTCACCTCATAGTGCCACTCTCTGTGTGGCTATGGAGACCATTTCCATTCAGTCTACCATACCTCTTTGTATTTCACTGTAGATCAGGACTCCCCTTTATCTCCTTATCTCTTTCAGCACCAGCCTTGACTCCAGCATTAAATTTCCTGTTCCTGCCTCCCTGTCCTGTTCATTCTTTTTCATTGTAGATCTGCATAAGTATGGTGAATAACACCCATGTAACGGAGCCAATATTAACCTGTCTTGAAGTCTCTTCCACCAAAGAAATGAGTCCATTAGTTTCCAATTTATCTTCAAGCAAATTCGTAGGAAAGATGCAGAAAGAAGCCACATTCTTTGCCAAACTATCACAAGAATGGTCTCTACTGAAGTTGGTAATATCATTTTTCTCTGAAATGTTTTGGCCTTGGCCTCCATAGTCTACATTGCTCTAAGATTTACTCTCTTCCATATCTAGGATGGTCTGTTAAGCCCTTTGTACAATGTTCAACCTCTTTTTGGTACAAAGTTCCAGTCCTCCACATTCCTGTCCAAAACATCATGGTCAGAGATATCAGAGCAATAACCCACTCCTTGGTACTAAATTCTGTTTTAATTACTTTTCCATTGCTATGAAAAAAATAAACCCACCATGACCAAAGAAACTTATAAAAGAAAGAGTGTAATTGGGCTTACACTTTCTGTGATGATGGAACAAACAAGCTGGGAGGCATAGCTGAGAGTACACATCTTGACCACAAGTAGGAGGAAGACAGAGAACATTGAGAATGGCTTACATGTTTTATAACCTCAAAGCCTGCTTCCAATGATAAACTTTTTAAAAACAAAAACAAAATCTCAATCATTCAGTTTTACCAAATGAAGACTCAGGAGTCAGATGCTGGAGTGAAAGCCTGCTAGCTCAGAAAGGCAGAAAAAGCACACAGCTGACCTTCCCCAGTGGATATCTCAGGAGGAAAAAGCCCATTCTTCTCCACTCTGCCTTAAAAACCCTTCGAATTGAATATCCCTCCTTTCTGCTTCCTGTGACTCTCTATCCTTTCTCCTGACTTCCTCCAACTCTTGATGTCTTTTTTTTCTGTGTTTACTCCCTGTCAACTGTTGCTTGCTCCACCTCTTGACCTATGACCCACATTTTTAAATCCTGTTTACAGTAAACAGGAAGCACTTGGATTAAAGGTGTGTTCCAGGTTTGAGCCACACCATAACTAGAACCAGGTTTTTTTTTTTTTTCCCCAATAAATAACACAATCTCAGAGTTCACAGTATGATCAAATATCCTGCAACATTTTCCCCTTTTTGTCTAAATAAAAAGGAAAGATTTTAACTCTAACACAGTAAAACTATTTAAAATAATGAGGTTATGTCTGCCAATCTTTCCACAATGTTCAGCTCGGCTATATTTGGCAGTTTTAGGATTAAGTATTTTTGAGTTCAAAGTTCTGTGAAAATGTTCCTGTCAGCTGGGCAGTGGTGGCTCACGCCTTTAATCCCAGCACTTGGGAGGCAGAGGCAGGCAGATTTCTGAGATCGAGGCCAGCCTGGTCTACAGAGTGAGTTCCAGGACAGCCAGGGCTACACAGAGAAACCCTGTCTCGAAAAACAAAAAAAACAAAAAAACCCAAAAAAAACCCAAAACAAAACAAAGAAAGTTCCTGTCAGTCTCAGATGAACTTAGCAATTTTAATATCCTGAGACATTTGTAGTCCAAAGCTGATCTTTGGTTGGTATTTGTCAGCTTAGTGGCAATCCTGGCTATGTAGAGCAGAACATTCAACTCAAAGTTGTCCACCGTTTGAGCAGATACTGGTTGCAGAAGAGGCATGTGGCAGTTTTCCACAGTGGTTAATGTTACCAAATTCCATGAGGATTCATCTTGGCAGGGCCCCATCATCTTCTTGGAGACCTTAAAGGTTTCTGTTAGGAATGGTAGAAAACTTAAAAATGTTAAATGCCATATTCAGCAAACCTCAGAAAGGTTTGAGGACCACAATCTATTAAGTTCATCTGAAATTCACAAATTGTTCCTAGTTATTTGCTTCGGACTCAAACCTGAACACAAGCATGAGGCTAGATGAAGCTTATTTCTAGAATTAGTGCTCTATGACAACAATTTGTTCTTTTCATCTTGTAGATTTTGAGATATTTATACCTTAAAAAATTTTAAAAGTCAAATGAAACCAAAAGATTATGGTAGTGGCTATAGAATAGTCTTATTTTTTGTTTTCTTCTGTCCCATACCAGATGGCTCTTCAGATATAAGACAGAGATTTTGGATTTTCCTTCAACAAGCATTCGTGAGTTTAGAGAAGAAGAGAGCCATGCTCAAACCCCAAAGCCAGCTTTAATTTTTGATTGAATTGGGCCACATAAAAACCATTTGACACATAGGTCTGTAGAGGGCAGCAAGACCACTTTGCCAATTTATTCTTTTTCTTGGGACATTTTCTCTTGATGATCTGTCATTTCCTTCAGATGTTTCACTTGTTTGGTGATTAGATTTCTTAGTTGGATGCTTTTATTCTCCTGGAAAGATAAAAGCAAAACCCTGCCCCAACCCTAACTCTGGGGCTTTCTTTTTTGTCAGGTTGTATCTTTCCTTGGGCAAAATGTTTTTTTTTGGCAACAGAAAAAGTATTATCTTTCAACTGAAAAATTTTTAAAAATCTTTGGAAAATTTGTAACTAAATATATCTTAGTGGATAAATATACCTATATTTCCCTTTCTCTTTACATATAAATTCAAGGTTTAAGAGTATTTATTTTGAGATCACAAAGGATATTCATTTTGAATTTCAACCTGCTTTTTGCAAGAGGTCTTTAAATTTAAATCACTGTAATTCTTATGTCCCTGTCTCTGATGTCTAAGTGCTGGTCCACCACCACCTTGTTCACTGTAACTCTAGAATTTAGAAAACAACCTGCCTATCTCTGCTAGGATTAAAGGCATGGGCTACCATTGCCTCACTCAAATATTTTATCTTGGCTCCAAATTACTCCAACTCTTAGAGATTTAGAAAACAAGTTTGAATTGTAGTAAACCTTTGAATTTATTTAAAATGTTTGAGATTTCTTACCTGTGTCTTTAACACCAAACTATAAAAAAATATCCTTTTTGTTAAGAAGAAAAGTCGAAAGCTGATGTCCAAAATGATGTGGGCCATGTGACAATTTACAGTCTAACATTCTAACATGGAATTAAGACATGTGGTTTTAGAAAACCAATTTTCCCCTCTTTCCTTTCTGCCTCCACCGTGCCATCCAGACTGAAGAAGACCTGGGAACTCCAGGGCCACGTGAACCACAGTCACTGCAAAGGCCGCATTGGTAAGCACCTGAAGTATCCAGGAGGCCACAGGAATGCTGGAGGCATGCACCACCTCAGGATCAACTTTGACAAATATCATTCAGGTTACTTCAGGAAAGTTGGTATGAGGCATTTGAAGAGGAACCAGAGCATCTGCCCAAGTGTCAACCAGATACATTATGGACGTTGGTCAGCGAGCAGACACTGGTCAATGCAGCCGAAACCAAGACTGGAGCTGTTCCCATCATTGCTGTTGTTCGACCAGGCTACTACAAAGTTCTGGGCAAGGGAAAGCTCCCTAAGCAACCTGTCATTGTGAAGGCCAAATTCTTCATTGTGAAGAACTGAAGAGAAGATTAAGGGTATTGGAGGTCCCTGTGTTCTGGTGGCTTAAAAGCCACTCCAGAGGTTAATTTTAAATGCTAACATTTTCCATGTGAAAAAAAAAAGAAGAAGAAGAAAACCAATTTTCATTTCATGCCAGTAAGGCAATTATGTATTTGGTAAGTTATCATTGGAAAACAATTTTTTTCATGCCTGAACAAATGAAAGACATTTGTTAGTCTTTACATACTAGTTTGGACTGAATGACCAACTTATCTGATGAATTATCACCTCTTTTTATTCAGGAGATCTCTCTTGTTCAAATATAATGTTTATCTATCAATCTTGGTGGTGACCACAGCTTTTCTTCTCCTCTGGAAACAAAGACAAAACCTCTTCCCTAATGTAACACATATCCAGTTTCCACTGTGAGGTCCACAGATCTTTAAGACATACAGCATGACTTAATTCAGCATTAAAAAAAAATTATCCAATGTCTCTCTGAAGTTGTTGTGTTCTGCTAATGGACAATCTGGACAGTCTGTGACTGTTCTTGATAATACCTTTTAATACTTTTCTCAGAAGCATTTTTTTTATTTTATAGTTTGTTTCTGAGTTTAGAGAAATGTTAATCAGTGTTTTCCATTATCACAAACCCATAAATTCATGGCTATGTTAGCCACATATGGTTTTAATTTTCCTCTTGGTCCTTCCGGCCCTATAAGCTCAACCCATCCTGCACTTTCTTTTACCTGAGATAAAGCTCCAATCCTTAGAAGCTGAGAATTTACCTCTTGCAGAGGTCAATATGGATGCCAAGATTTTGGTAAAATAATTATTACATCTGCTCCTGTGTCTACTAAACCTTCAATTTCAATGTTATTTACTTGTATTTTTAGCTTTGGTCTCTGATAATTTATAGCAGTTTGCCAAAATGCTTGTTTTTTGGTCTCTCCTGAATTTTTTTTCTCCTGATATTGTTTTGTCCTTGATCATATCCAGAGCAGTGTAGTTTTTAACAACAGGGATTAAATATTTTAATTGTTCTGTGAATGAGTGACATGGAATGATTGAATCAAAGTTAGTATCAGGCCTAATTCCCTTAGGGCATTTTCCAACATCAAAAGGTTAACTTTCCTATCCCTTATTGATCTGCATTCATTAGTCCAACGTCACCCTTTGCCATACCTTCTATATATTCCAGAAAGCTGGGGCCTTCTTTTTGGATTAGCTCTAGAAAAAAACATTGTTTCTAGGAATACCTTGTTGACAATCCCTTTTTAAATGACCTTGCTTTTAAATGACAACAATTAAAACATTTGACATTTTTATTTTTCTTAAAACTTTTAGAAATTACTTCTTCTACCACAATAGCATCATAAATGTGAGAAACTATCAGCTGTATTTCTGATCTGTTCATCATTGGAATTGATCTTGCCTTTAAAGTTCTAATCACCCTTTTGCATTCTAAATTAACTTTTTTTGTTGTTTTGTTTTGTTTTTTTCAAGACAGGGTTTCTCTGTGTAGTCCTGGCTGTCCTGGAACTCACTCTGTAGACCAGGCTGGCCTCGAACTCAGAAATCTGCCTGCCTCTGCCTTCCAAGTGCTGGGATTAAAGTCATGAGCCACCACTGCCCGGCTTAAATTAACATTTTCGAAAGCCAAATATTCGATTAATATTTGTCAGACTTCTGAATCTGATATTATTCTATTTACAGCTGAAGTCAGTCTTTGCAAAAAATCACTGAAGGCTTCTTTTGGGCCTTGTATAATTTTAGTAAATGACTCAAACCTCTTTCCTGATTCTTGAACCTTGTCCCAAGCATTTATACCTACTAAACAACACAGTGCCAAGGTGTGAATATCAAATTCAAGCTGGATTTGTAACTTAACATATTGATCTTCACCTAGTAACTGATCTGGGACTATATTAATACCTCTAGCCTATGTCATTTTTCTATGGCCCTAGATTCCTCTTTTCACCATGTTCACCATTGTAACTGAAAACTAGCTTCTGATATTGCTGTTGCCAAATCTTTCCAGTCTTGGAGGATAATTCTGTTCTATGTTGTCCATGAATTTAATATCTGCTTCACATAGGGTGAATGCATACCATATGAAACAATTTCTTCCTTAAATCTTCTCAATCTACTATGTCTAT
>NW_021605118.1:19070-28268 GCF_004785775.1 Grammomys surdaster | reverse complement strand
TGGAAGGTCAAATATTTAGGTAGAATCAAGTAATTATTATAATTATATAAACTTAGATAAGGAAACCTGCAACAAACAAGTATATATTGAATGTATAGAGTAACAATCATCCTTCTGTTTCTATTTTGTTGAATACTTTGAGAAGTATTTGCATTAGCTCTTCATTGAAGTTCTGGTAATATTCTGAGCTACAACCATCTGGCCCTGGGCTTTTTTGCTGTTGTTGGGAGGTTTTTAATGACTGGTTCTCTTTCCTTAGGGGTTATGGGAATGTTTAGATAGTTTATCTGATCTTGATTTAACTTTGACCAGAGCCTTTCTTCCTTGGAGGCAGGTAGAGCTGTGATCTGCATTAGAGCAGGGAGGTAGAAAATGCTATCTATCATGAGGACAGGCATCTTTGTCCCTGTATAGAGCAAGCCTTCTGTGTCCCTGTGTCCCTATGTCCCTTGTTAGGACAGACCTCCTAGAAGAGAGGCTGGCTTTGGTATTCAGGGGCAGGCACATCAAGTGTATCTGTCATGGTTTCAAGTGTAGGTACAGATCCGACGGACAATGAGGCTCAGGCAGAAAAGGATAGAACCAAAGTCTGCTGTGGTCTAGGAATTTCAGCTGGTGTGGCTATTGGAAAGAGTCCCACCTGCATTCCTGTAGATACAGACCTCTTGTGAGACAGGTAGGCTGTGGGAAAAGGGGGTAGGCATGACAATCTGCCAGGATTTCAGGTGGAGGTGCATATCAGAAGGATTGTGTGTCTCATGCAGAATAGGGTACATAGGTGGGGTAAGAGAATCTAAGCTGTACTGTTTAAGAGTCTTAGGTCTGATGGAATTTGGGATACTGGCATTGAATCATTAAAATTCCTCTTGCTTTTTGGATCAATTTAAGTCTTTGTATGGTTCACTCAGGGCATCTCCAGTAAGCTAAGGCTCCCCAAGAGTCTTACAAGGAAATTCAGGGTTGGAAATCAAGGCTTGAACCTCTATGCAAGAGCTGATGCAGAGGCTATGGGGGAGTGCTGCTTACCCTCTTACTCCTTCTGGTTTACTCAGTGGGATTCCATACAGCATCCAGGACTACTTCACATAGGGCTGGACCCAGTCCAGTCAATCACCAGTCACGCAAATATACTACAGGCTTTCACAGCACTTGTGAAGCAGAGGCAGGCCAATCTGGTTGGGTTATTTTCTCAAATAAGGTTCTCTCTTTCCAAATGACTTTAAGTCATGTCACATGGCATAAAATTAGCCAACACAAGTCTGCTTATGTTTTTGTTTTTCTTGGGACAGTCTCATTTAGTAACAGCTGGCACAGCGAACAATGACCTTAAACTCTTGGTTGTCTGTTTTTACCTCTCCAGGCCAAGAATAGTTAAGTGTTTAATGTATTTTGTTTCCATTTACTTTTTTTTCCAAAATATTTTTTTAGCACTTTGGCACAAACATATATAATATATTTCTGGTTCCACTTATTATCCTATCTTTATTAAAGTTATTCTTCTATTTCTTTTCTTAGATAGAGTCTAGCATCTTATGTATCCCTTGTTGGCCCCTAATTTGCCATATAGCAGAAAACAATCTTTCAGTTTCCTTTTTTTTTTTTCAAGACAGAGATCCCTTATATATCCCTGGCTGTCTAAACCCACTTTGTAGATCAGGCTGGCCTTGAACTCAGGGATCTGCATGCCTCTCCCTCCAGTAGGCTGGGATTAAAGGCATGCACAAACATACCTGGCTTGAACATATTTACATTTTGTTTTGTGTGTATGGTATATGCAAGTGTTTCTGTAGGATGTCCACATATTTTTGTGAGTGTGCAGAGGACAAATTTCCACATAAGGCAATTTCCTCAGTTGCTCCCTGCCTTAGTTGTTGAGACAGGTTCTCCCACTGAGCCATCTCCATAGTCCTACCTTAAACTTCTGACCCTCTCGTCTCTGCCTCCCCGTGATGAAATTAGATACATAGGCCACCATGCCGTTAGTTCTTTTTTTGTTTTGTTTTGTTTTGCTTTGTTTCGTTTTGTTTTTCTGAGACAGGTTTTCTCTGTGTAGCCCTGGCTGTCCTGAAACTCACTCTGTAAACTAAACTGACCTCAAACTCAGAAATCTGCCTCTGCTTCACAAGTGCTGGGATTAAAGGTGTGCATCACCACAGCCTGGAATGCTGTCAGTACTTCAGATTGAATCTCAACATATAGCCCAGTCTGGCCAACATGATACTGTTGGTATCAGGCTGGAACCCAGTGACATCACATTTATGCGACCTCCCACATTTTTGCCAAGGCAACTATCATACACTCCCAGAATCCACCTGGCTACCTCACCTTTACCTAGGAATGGCTATGTCACTGCCTATATACAACAAGCAGAACTTTCTGTCCTTGCTCTCTTTCTCTGCCGTCTTCTCCCATTTCTCTCCTTCCACCTTCGCCCTATCTCCTGAATAAAGCCCCCCCTCCTGGAATCATTTGGTCTGGTGTTGTGTGTTCTAAGGTGTGCATGGAAGTCTAACAGACACATAGCCCAGGATCACTTCAAATTTGCAGTCTTCCACTATTCTGAGTCTACAGGGTTATAAAACAACCATGAACTAACCACTTTATACACTTATTTTAAAATCAGGGTCATATGTGGCCGTCTGGCCTCAAAGTTGCTATATAGCAGAGGATAACTCAACTTCTGAACATCTTGTGTCCATCTCCTGATGATGGTCTATACCACCATGCCCAGTTTATGAGTTTCTAGGGATAGAATCCAGACTTACTTGTCCACTGTCCAAACACTATCAACTGTGTTGCTTCTGCACTTTGGTATCATGTGCTAAGATGCTTTGGTCATCTACAATTTTACATATTTTGTCTGTATATGTATAAAGATGCATATGTGTGTGTACACACAAGAACCAGGTTGGTTTTATCTCCAGGGGTATGAGTGTCTCTGTGATTGGCTAAGGCTCTAGAAACTTATTCTAAAGCCTTAAAACTCATGCTGACTTACTGGTTTTACTCCAGGCCATTTGACAGGGCAGCTCCTCATTGGCTACCCTGAGCTACTATCTCATCAGATTCCTTTTTAACAACCTTTAAAGATTGGTGGCTGTGACACAAACCTTTAATCCCAGCATTCAGTAAGCAGAGGCAGGTGGATATCTGGGTTTGAGGCCAGCCTGGTCTACAGCCCATAAATGATACATATATTTTTGTTTCTTTATTTCTGCTATATCTTTAGTAATTATGTTATATTAAGAAAGTCCTTTTTCAAACTTTCATACAGTATGTATAAGCTAGCCTTTCGTCCTTCCTTCCTCCCTCCCTTCTCACCTTCCTTTCTTCCTTCCTTCCTTCCTTCCTTCCTTCCTTCCTTCCTTTCTTCCTTCCTTTCTTCCTTCCTTTCTTCCTCCCTTCCTTAATTTATTTCCTTCTAAGAGATGATTTCGCTATTTTGCTTAAGCAGTCTTAGAAATGTCATTTTTTCTGGCTTAGCCTCTCAACTATTCTAACAACAGGTGTGTGTACCCATGCCATTAAAACTATTTTAAATTATTGCCATGTAACCAGACCCTAAAAAGACAAGACTTCATGTTATTAAACATTCAAAATTCCAAAAGGGTAGAAAAGGGTACCCTAACCTACTGAACTTGTGAACAAGGGTTCATTTTATATCCAATGGGACAAGAGGCCATGGCTGAAGATACTTTTGTTGAGTACAACCAAAGGCATGGCCTTGGCATCCAGTAGATATCGTGCTCCTGTATCCACTAAAGTGCTCAGAGAGAATTATCCAGTCCCGATGACAGATGTTAAAAGGTTAACCAGTTCTCATCATTGGCCAGTCAGACTTTCCCATTTCAGAGTCTGCACATTAGATAACACTGAGAAGATGAAAATGAAGAGCAATTGAAAAAGAAAGATAAAGAGGAGGCAGTGGATGAACTATTTTTTAGGGGAATGAGAATTTAACCTAGCATCTTTTGAATATTATGTTCTCTCCTTCTTACTGAGCTACATGCCATTACCCAAAAAAGATCTGGTGAATTAGAAGAAATAATTACACTTAACATTTATTTGTACTCAAGTTAATTGCATACCTGCAATTCAGCCCTCAAAGGCCAAATATAATAAAAATTATTTTCTAGAATATTACAGAAAACAGAGGAGCTGCCCTGTCAAATGGCCTGGAGTAAAACCAGTAAGTCAGCATGAGTTTTAAGGCTTTAGAATAAGTTTCTAGAGCCTTAGCCAATCACAGAGACACCCATACCCCTGGAGATAAAACCAACCTGGTTCTCATGTGTACACACACATATGCATCTTTATACATATACAGACAAAATATGTAAAATTGTAGATGACCAAAGCATATCATATAGTGATATGCGAATAATCATTGGCATATCACTATGGGGCAGAAGCACCAGGAGGAAACTCAGGGAAGGCATGGGGAAGCTGAAATGGAATTGAAGTTCAACTCAAGACCATCCAGAGCTGCAGAGGAAGACCTGTATCAAAAACAAAACATCGTGCTGGAGAGATGGTTCAGCCGTTAAGAGTGCTTGCTGCTCTTTTCGAGTTTGATACTCAGCATCCTCATCAAACAGATTCCAACCTTCTGTAAATCCAGATCCAGGGGAAACCAATGCTCTTTCTCTTGGCAATAGAAATCTCTTTAAATCACACCCCCCACCCCCCATATATCCACATTAAGGAAAAAAAATCATTAAGACACACCAAAAAAGATTAGAGAATAATTCATGCAAATGCCTTTATTTGAACTACTATGTTGCTACCAGATGATATCACTTTTTAAAGTTAGATTAACATAATGATCTTGACAATTATAGCAAAGAGCTTGACAGAACAAGAATACATCAAAAGCAACATACATACTTCCCCATTTTTGTGACAGTATCTCCTTGCTGTACGTGTAAAACTTAAAACTCCATTGTATATTTTAGCATTCTGTAGTTATTAAATTTTTGTCTAAATGCTGGGCCAACTCTCTCCTAAAAAGTTGTCATATTCAACATCAAGTTAAACTGAAAACAAATTTTGTGAGAAAGATTTCCAAATAAAGAAGTATGGATCAGACTGAGTTACTGAAGACAAAATATTTTATTTCAATTGAGCCTGGGTATGAGGGCCAAATGAAACCTTAGGGTCCAGTTTCCTTCACCTATAATTTATGCTTTTATTTATTTTTGTATGTTTTACAATCATGAAGACCCCCTTTTAGATATAGTAGCAAATCGGCAGACAAATTAGTTGTAATCAAAATATTCTAAAATGTACAAAATTAATAATGTACAAATATATTGTAAAAAGATACTGATTTTCACAATAATAGGTCTAGAAAAGCTTCTAGTACATTCTGCACAGCCAGTTACTTCAGCAGATTTTCAGCACTACAGAGCAAGCAAAGAACACTCATCTCCACACACCATCAGAGCACAGTTCTCCAGAAAGAACTGCTAGAACTTGGAAAGCAAAATGACCAGCTAATAACATTCCTATCTACACATCTAGGCAAGTCTCAAGAGATAGATATCCCCAGAGGGAAAAGATACATAGATAATACAAAGCAAGTGAGAATGTCAAGGGCAGGATTATGGTAAGAGAGAGTAAAAGGTTGGATGTGGGCATGCTCAGATATGCTGAACAGATCTAGCTTTACAGGAAAGAGTAGTTGCTTGTCTACTAAAATGCTTTCTCTGAAGGCTGTCATGATTTATTAGTCTTGCTAATCAAAATTAAAAGTCCTTTAAATGACCATGACTTCTGATGCCACCAGCATGTCACCTGGGACAAGCTGACTTGCTAGTCATGCAACTGTTAGTAAGATTGGTTGTTTTACATTCTCTTCATCCTTCTGCCCATCAAACAGGAACACAGGGTCATGACCATCTTCAGTTTCATTACCACAAGTTCATTGGGAAGAGCATATACGCTGGCTCAGATTTTTCTAGCCATTGACACTGCATGCCTGGTATTTGAGGAAACAAAAATCAAGATGAGTTTTTTTTTCCATTAACAACACCTTTGCACTCTTTCAAAAAGAGGATTATTTTATTTTACTCACTTTGGTGTTGTGCCTTAATGTATGTCTGTGTTAGATCCCCTAAAACTGAAGTTATGGACAGTTGTGAGCTACCTGGCAGGTGCTGGGACCTGAGCATGGGTCCTCTAGAAGAGCTGCTCTTAACCACTGAGCCAAAGGACATCCCAAGCACACCATTTAAGAGAAGTACTCCCTCATATATAACCTGATTGTTGGGTTGCAAAATTTCTGTATTGAAAGTATAACTTAGATTGCTGGGCTTGGTGGCACATGCTCATAAGCCGATTATCATAGTACTCATGGGGCAGAAGGCGAGGCCAAATATGTCCTGTAAGTTTCAAAGCAGTCAGAAGTGCACAGTGATATTTTTTTCTCAGAAAACATAAAATACAAGTTAATAATTTCACATTTTTTTCTGCTTAATTTTTGTTTTGAATTGATTTTTAACTTATATTAAATCAAAATATGAGATTTATTTTATGTGCATGAGTGTTTTGCCTGCATGTACGGTTGTGCACCACATGAGTCTTCCTGATGATTGAAAACATCTGGAGAGGGTATTAACTTTCCTGGAAGTGGAGGTCCCACCATGCGAGTGCTGGGGACTGAATCCAGGTTATCTGCAAGAGCAACAAGTACTCATCTCTCCTGCCCCATGTTATACTAAATTTTTACAGTTTGTTATTTTGGATTTCAATTACACATGTCTTCCCAATATCAAATGAAATGTATAGCTTGATGCACTGAGTTCATATACAAATGAAACTGTTAGGCAGACATGGTGGTACACACCTTTAATTCCAGGACTTGGGAGACAGAGGCAGGGGCATCTCTGAGTCTGATACCTGACCTACAGAGAGATACATGATTGCCAGAGAAATTATATCTTGAAACAACAAACAAGCAAACAAACAGCCTATCTCTTCAAAAAAAGGAAATCTGTTAGTGTGTTAGTGTGTTTGTGTGTCTGTGTGTGTGCGTGTGTGCATGTAAAACTATATAAGTTGACTGTGACAATCAATTATGAAATTATCTATGCAGTGTAGTGAGGTAACAGATTCTTAAAAAATCTGTAAACTTTCTTTATATTCAGGCATGAAGTTACAAATGATAGCATTGCATTCTTACCAGAGGTCACATTTTGTTTCATTGTCCCATGTGGGCTCTACAAAGCTATTCTCACAAAAGGATGGGGAATCAAGTAGTAAGGTTAAGGGGCACAATGGGGAGATGTTGGTGATGGGGTATACAATTGACACTAAAGAGCAGAGAGATAAAATATAGTTAAGGTTAGGCAGGTATAGAGCTAGAACCTAGGTTTTCTGTGTGCTTGGGAAGGTTCTCCTTTGTCTGATAACAGTGTTTTAAGCCTCTGAAATTGTGGTTTGAATATGCTTGGCCCATAAAAAGTGGTAACAGTTAGGAGGTATGGTATTGCTAGACTAACTGTGTCACTGTAGGGATATGCTTTGGAGGTCTCCTCCAACACTCAGGTTTCACCCATTGCAGAAGAAAATTTCCTCCTAGTTGCCAGAGGATGCCAGTCTTTTCCTGACTGCTTTTGTATCAAGATATAACTCTCAGCTCCTCCTGAACCATGCCTGCCTGGATGCTGTCATTCTCCTGCCTTGATGATAATGGATTGAATCTCTGTACCAGTAAGGAAGCCCCAATTAAATGTTATCCTTTATAAAAGTTGCTTTGGTTATGGTGTTTCTTCTCAGCAACAGAAACCCTAATTAGGACAAAAAGTCAACTTAACCCCTTAAGAGAGAAGAAATCTTCTCTAGATATCAATGCTAACAAGGAGAAGGGGGATTGACTCAGAATGGATCTGCTTGGCTGGAACACCAGTGTTCTTGTATGACCCCAAGTGACCAGAGATAGTTGCCCTTACTTGGTGTTATAGTGCTTGTCATCTTGTGTTAGATTTCACTCTTCTCAAGGTCATAGTTAATGTAGCCTGGCTGGATGGCATCAATTAAATCCACAACTGCCAAACTGCAGCTGATTGTCTTGGCATATTATGAAAGAAGGAGCAAGCAACTCTATTAATTCCAGTATTTACAAATGATCATTTGCTTCTTTATGTTACCATGACCAAGGAAAGGAAAATTTTCCCACTATCTCAATAATAGGAACTCTTACAAAGAAACTAAAGGTTGCCTTTACAATAACTGATATCATCTACCAAGCATAATGTATGCTAGTCAGTATTCTGACCTTAAAACTCTGAATGGAAGGTGACTTTCCAGTTCTGCTCAATGCTCTGTTGACCCAGTTTACAATGATGTCATCATTTGCTTTCTGACCCTCTCCAAGGTCTTCTGGAACATTAAGGGTATATATAAGAAAAGTAGCAGAAGAAAGGTAAAATATACTCTATGAAAAAAATATAAATATTAGAAATATACTTCATGTACATTTTTATCACAAAGATTGCATGGGAGTCAGCAAGATGGCTCAGTGTTTAAACCAGCATCATGCATGTCTGATTCCTTTATGATGGATGGTAAAAGATGTTCCAGAAACCTATACACTGACATCTATCTGATTCAGTGCCATGAGCCTTACTATACTTACTCACTCTCACACATATAGTTTTTACATATGCATAGAAATTATGGACTTATACAAAATTAGTATATATACACACACACACAATGAAAGTTACATCAGGGAAACAACCATGCTTTGTGTGTGTGTGTGTGCGTGTGTGTGTGTGTGTGTGTGTGTGTGTAGGAAAACTTTGGGAAATAGCTCAGTCTGTAAAGTGCTTGTGCTTGTGTTTCAAACACAAACATGAAGATCTGAGTTCAAACATGAGCACTACTATAAAGCAATCTTGGGTATGAGGGAATGAATTTGTAATTGTGATGCTGGGCAGGAGAAAAATTCCTGGGGCTCAATGCTAAACCAACCTAGTCAAAGAGCTATGCCCAAGTCCCTATGAAAAGCTCTATCTTTATCTCAGGGGAGTGGACAGATCTCAAAGCAAGTGGATGGTGTTCCTGAGCACAATCCTTGAGGTCATTCTCTTCTCTCTCTTCTTCTCTCTCTCTTCTTTTCTCTCTCTTCCTTTCTCTCTCTTCTTTTTTCCTCTCTCTCTCTCTCTCTCTCTCTCTCTCTCTCTCTCTCTCTCT
>NW_021605118.1:0-18970 GCF_004785775.1 Grammomys surdaster | reverse complement strand
CTCTCTCTCTCTCTCTCTCTCTCTCTCTCTCTCTTTCTCTCTCTCTCACTCACTCTGGTGGCTAGTCTTGTGTCAACTTGACATACAATGTAAAGTTATCTGAAAAGATGGAGCCTCCATAAGGCCGCAATGGAAGCAACCAAGTAAGCAGTAAGCAGTACCCCCTGCCACCATCACCCATGGCCTCTGCGTCAGCTCCTGCCTCCAGGTTCATCACAGGACTGTTTGCTCTCATGAATTCACAGAGGCTGTCACTGCCTGAAGAAGATTCACAAAAGATCAAGACATAGCATTAAGTCATGGATAGTGAAAGGACTCATGGTGCCTCACTCCTAGTGTTGGCAATTGATACAACTGGGTGACAGAGTCAGTTTTCATCAAGAAATGTGGCTTCTAATTGGGTGCCATGCTCCACATGTAAGACTCCACACTGTACATATGGGAGGCATTAGTGGGATCCAGTAGGTTATAACAAATGGCATTTAAGTAGGAAGGAGAAGTAGGGAAACTCAGGAGGATTCAAGGGGCTGGAAGTGGGATTGAATATTATTAGAGTTCATTGTATGAAATCCCCAAAGTAGTATTAAAAATAGATCAAGTAAAGGAATCAACAATTTCTTAGAGAATTATATAAATAGAAATTATTCACATGTATTTGAATACATGTATGCCATGGTACCCCTATGGAAATCAGGGAATATCTTGGGGGACATGGTTTTGTTCCTTCAGTATCTGGGTTTCTGTAACAGAAATCAGGTCATCAAGCTGGGCACAAGAGCTTTGACACTGAGCTATCCTGCTGGCTCTGATCTTCATTTCAAAATGGATACATATAGATGATTATATTTCTTCTGATAATGTTTTTGATTTGTTTCTTTGAGGTAAGGTTCCACTTTATAGTTCAGAATATCCTAGAATTTAGTATGTAGCCCAAGGTGGCCTCAAACTCTCATCAGACTCCTCAGTGCTGAGATTTCAAGTATGAGGCACCATTCTGGGCTTCTGACAACATTTCCTTATTTATTTCAGGAGTCTGAGTATAGCCTCTGTGCATGCTAAGTATATACTAGACTACTCAGCTGAGGCTGCAGCCCCTATGACAATTTGAGTCAGTGAACTATGTTAGATCATCTGTTAATGGTACTCAATGATATTGCATCAGGCTTACTTCTACACATCAGACTTCTGTGACAGATTGGAAACAGCTACCATTCTACCTAACTCACAAGGAGGTATCTCACAGTGAAGATCCAACATACACCCATAGCAAATTCATTTCAGAGTCAAAGTCCAATGAGCTCTGAAGTGTATCCACTGAAATAAATGATTCAATTGAGCAGTGAATGTATACTAATGTGCATACTACTCTGAAGTTTACATAGCCAACACTGTGCACAATACCTTCTCATCAGCTGCCAGATTACAGCCAAGGTCAAGGTAGGGTTCCCGTCACACAGGCATTGTCCTCCAATGCCAATCAAGGAGAATTTAGCTGGATTCTTCCCTAATTCAACTGTATAGTTGCAATTTTCTAACTGCAAATGGACAAAAACAAAGTAACAATTAAATATTGTCATTTGTTCAGTCTGCATGATCTCACCCTACCCTGAGTGTGTTTGTGTGTGTGTGTGTGTGTGTGTGGTATAATGTTAAGTATCTGTTCAAAGCAAGATCTAGTTCCTGTCCACCAGAAGCAAATTAGGGTCTAAATGTTTTTCATCTATCTGTTTATCTATCATTTTTATTTCATTTGCATTTGTGTTTGGCCTGCATGTACTTTTGTGAGAAGGTTTCAGATCCCCTGAAACTAGAGTTGCAGATAGTTGTGAGCTGCCATGAGAGTTCTTGGAATTGAACTCAGGTCCTTTAGATGGGCAGCCAGTGCCCTTAACCACTGAGTCATCTCTTCAGCCTGGGGCTAGCGGTTGTAAAGCAAAAGAAAGAAATCAAGAAGGTTCAAAATTCTCTACCTTTTTCATGTTGGCCCCCAGCTTTGGGTATGGAGGCTTGTTCAGTTTACTCCAGTACACAGGAACTCTAATTCTCTCATCCAGCTGTAAGATCACCAGGGAATCCTGCAGGTCACTTATAATTTGAAACATAACATCGTCAGTGATCATAATCAGGGACACACGTCAAACAAGATCTGTAAAGCCATAGTTTCTACAACTCATATATCTGTGCTGAAAACAGAGCCAAGCAAGGTGTCAGGTTGCTGTTGGCTTTAGAGTGAATTAAATACCATTAACAAATTTAACAGCTAAATATCACCATGAATTGCTTATTCTAGATTTTTACATTTATTTTTAGACACACTCTGTTCACTTAATTGTATGTGAGCACAGCTGTTCAATGTGGCACACACTTTTGGTCCCAAGTATGGGAGGGTGTGGCAGGGTGATCTTTGTGAGTGAGTTAAGATTGGTCTATGCAGCCAGTGCCAGGACAGCCAGGGCCAGGCAAAAGTGGCATAAACCTTTACTCCCAGCACTTGGGGAGCAGAACCAAGTAGATATTTGTGAGTTTGGGGCAAGCCTGGTCAACAGAATAAGTTCCAGGACAGCCAGGACTACACAGAGAAACCCTGTCTTGACAAACCAAAATGATGATGATGACGACGATTTTGATCATGGTGTAAGGAAGTGCATTTATTGTAAGCAAAAACTATTATAAAGATTGGGAACACATGATGAAAACCCAAGGCTCTACTTGAGAGTCAAAAAGATGTAGATAAACAAATAATGATTTTGGCATATAGGTAAATGCAGTGAATAGAGTTCATAGGTAGTGATTGGCAAATTGTAGGAAAATAGTGAAGATAGGGAATAATGTTAGGGTACAAACTACTCTATGTCAGCAATGAACAGTAAGGCCAGGAATTGAAAGGCCATAGGGAATCAGGAGTACTCTGTTATGAGTATTTAAAAAACTTAGAGTACCCATTCCCTAAAGTATCATAAAGACACATATTCTATCACTCCCAGCCTATTATCAGGCAAAGAAAGAATTTGAGCTTGTGTATTTGGGAAATGATGATAGAAATCAGTATTGCATCAAAATCAGATTATTTGCTAAAAATGAACATGGATAAAAATTTAAGAGTTGACATGATTTATGCTACACCTATTCATGATATTCATAACTTCATAAGAGGAGTAGGGTAGCTTACACATAGAGATAGTTGACGTGGTGTTCTTCTAACACCAAAAGAGTTCATCCAGTTATGAAAGGTTCTTTCTTCATGAATTTCTCCTATTAAAACATCCACAAAGTGTATTCATTGATTAAATGTCCTATACATATACCACCAGTGCATATATTCATTTACTTTTTATGTTTTTTACTGAGCTAATAATTGTCACATGCTAGTAAGTCACTCTAAATGAAATATGGTTACAAAAGCTTATAGGTTTAATTCTGCATGTATTCATACACTTCTCTGGTCTAGACATTCATGGTGGCTCATATCTATAACCTCAGCCTTCATTTGGCTGAAGAAAAAGGATCACCAGTTGTTTGAGGCCAGTTTTGGACTAAATGGTTTCAGGACAGCTTCCACTACAGGGTGAGACTCTGTCTAACAACTGCTGTTGAGTCTCTGGGAAATGTAGCTCAGTTTATTGAATCCTTGCATACAGTGCATGAACTCATGGGTTCATTCCCTAGGACCCTCAAAACCACAAATGATACTTGTAATCCCAGCACATCAGAAATGTAGGATCATTCTTTACTATGTAGTAAGTTTGAGGTCAACTGGAGACACAATAAATACTTACCCCAAAATAGTTTACATGGTTTAAAAAAATCAAAGAAACAAAATATGAAATTCTTTGCTCAATGTAAATAAGGAGGTTTTAAACAAAAACAAAACACTCCTCAAAAAACAACAACAACAAAAATGAAGGATATGGCAGTAAAGATTAAAGCAAAACATTTGTTTACTAAGTGTTCTCATGATAAGTGAGTCTGGATTAGTTTTATTTTATTATTTTATTTTATTTTATTTTATTTTGTAGTGCTGGCTGTTCTAGGCAAGATCTCTGGCACTGAGCCACATTCCTCAATTAAGTTATATAATTTGCATATTTTCCTTCCATCACCACCTCTACCTAGCCACTTCCAGTTCTTACTCAGTATGGCATCTACTTTAACAGATTCTTTCAAAAACCAAATGCATAAAGGAATTCTCTGGGTTGGAATGACATCATTGTGGCCTCTGGGGTTTTATGCTATAGACTACACACTATAATTAGAGAACCATTGAGATACCTTTAGAAGAGTGCTGTTAATATCTTGGTTTTCTGGTTTAGTTAGTGCTGGATATTTATTAAAGAGGTTAGCTACAAAGGTCAAGTTCACTTTGGGATTTCCACTGCCAACATCAGCTGGGGTAACAAACTGCCCATGCCCTAATTTATCTGCTTGTAGAAGCATACTTTCAGCTGTCTTTAAATCATCTGTTTCCTGTTGAAGTAAAAGAAGATATATGTTCAAGGTCATATGCACACACACACTACACTACACACACACACACACATATGTACGTACATACATATATTCATATATATTCATATATATGTATGTACGTACATATGTGTATATATTACATAGACTCTAGTCATAGGTTGGGTAAAGGATAGATAGTACTTTCTTTCAACTAACACCTGATACTTATAAAATTGGTTTCACATGCAAAAACATGAGGCATGAGATGTGTGGTACCTGTAAATTCCCTAAGGTGGTGCCAGAATACATCTAAGGACTGAAGAAAATATTCCATTGAGATTACCTCTCAATGACAGAAAGCAGAGGAAAATAATCTGTTACCCAATTTTTCATGAACATTTCTTTGAAGAATTAATTTTAAATATGCATAGTTTCAGAAAAATATTTTATTTTCAAAACATTTTTTTAATTTTTAATATTTTAAATTTCTCTCACCCCTACAATGCCGTGAACAGAAGAGGGCATTGGGATCTCCTGGATCTGGAGTTACAGGTAGAGTTTGCAAATAGTACTTTGGTCTCTGATAGAGCAGCAAGCACTTTTAACAGCTGAGCCATTTCTCCAGACCCTTAATTTTTTTTTTTCTTAAAGAATATATTTAAAACTTGCAGGCATGGGCTTGGAGTTAAAAAGGATGTTTTGGCTGAGTGGTGGTGACACATGCCTTTAATCTCAGCATTCAGGAGACAGAGGCAGGTGGAGGCAGGCAGAGCTCTAGGAGTTTAAGGCCAACTTGGTCTCCAGATCGAGTTTCAGGACAGAAAGACAGAAATCCTGTCTCAAAAAATGAAAAGGGGGAGTGGTGTCTGGAAAAGTCTAACACAGCTATATGAAAGAGAAAATAGGTTTTGGAGGCAGACTGAAAGATATGGATAATATTTTGTAGGAATTTAAATGCTAAGCAGATAGCCCAAATTCTAAAGCCTGTAGAGGAATCCTGGATGGACTCTGGGGGACACCTCAAAGCAATATAGTAGAAAAACATCAAACAGGTAGGATTTGCTAGTGGGACGGTATATCTTGACCATCAACTCAGTTTGATTTTGAATTAACTTTGAGACATACCTCTGAGTGTGTCTGTAAGTATATCTTGAGGGAGGACAAGTTACCCCAGGTAGATACCTTAATGCATGGACTCTCCCTTTACCCCTAACATGAGAAATAAGCCATGGGAAATGCTTACTTCCCCATACTCCCTTTGAATGTTTATGTCATTCATAAAATCCAGTATCATCAAAATTATGGAACTCACAAGTTCTCAAAATAAATAAGGGTACGTTCTCCCCTGTGATTTACACGTACCACATCTTCTAAAAATAATCTTAAAAGTGTTAACACCACTACATGAAATTACATAGATGTTTTGATAGAATTTATTCAAAATTATTTGAGTGTGGCAGCACATACCTTTAGATCGAATACAGAGAAAGCAGAGGCATGTGGATGTGTATGAGTCTAACACAAGCTATGCTCTACATAGCAGGTTATAGTGCTATGCAGCAAGAGGTTGTCTCTTAAAACCAAAGGGGAGGAAAAAAAGAAACAAGCAATGGTAAAAGACTAGAACTTGAAAAGACACCTATAATTACTTTGAAACCTGATGTGTTAATATCTGTCCATGTTACCCTTCTTTCTGTCCTTTTTCTGTCCTTTCTATTCTGTCTTCTTATTGTTGAGATATTGCCCAAGCAAAGTCCATCTGTTTGGCCTTATACCTCTTTGTGAACTTGATTTTGTTATGACTTTACAATTTATGCTATCAATTCATTAAAGCTATTAAGTATTTCTATACCTTCACTGTGTTACTGAAGACAATATGCTTGACAGATAAACAAGAAATAAAAGAGTAGAAATCAAGGAAGCGTAAGGAAAGAGAAAATAAACACATTTTGGTATTACAAAGCATGATGAGTATCAGACTATGGAAGCAACATCTCCTGCTCTGTTAATTATATGATTAATCAAAAGTTGAAATAAAGAAAAGCTTAAATGAGAAGCATTTAGTTGGCATATAGTTTTCAAGATAGGATTTAAGCTTTTAAGATCAGAACACACTTAACCAAATGAGGTCATCTCTCCCCCTTCTTTCTTCTCCCACAGTGATGGGAATTGAGGTTAAGGCTTCCAATGATCAACAATTGCAAGAATTGTTTGCTTTTCAAAAATATTCAAAGCTGGCTTCATAGTAAAATATTTTCACTGACTAGGCATCTGCCTGTATGTAGTTTTTAGGCAGAGGCAGGAAGATTGCAGTTTTGAAGCCACCCTAGCTGACACACTGAGCTGTAGGCCCACCTGGGCTACAGAGTGAAAGCATACCTGAAAAGACCAAAATGGCCTCAGTTAGTAGTGTGCTTGCCTTGAATAGAGGAAACCCTGGATTTAATACTGAAGACCCCACAAAATGTGAGTATGACAATTCTTGTCATCTTTAACTACAAAGCAGATTTGAGGACATCTTGGGACATAGGAGACCATGCCTCAAAAAAGAAAAACAAAAGTAAACAAAAACATCAACAATGTACAGAAAAGTATCATCCAGCTATGGTGGTATTTCTCTGTATGCCAGTGTTCAAAAGGCTTCCTTGTATTGCTAGACCCTCAACCTAGAACTGACCTTAATACTTGCATGTAATTAAAATGATATAAAAGCAATAAGAAAAAGGGGGGATGGGATAGGGTTTTCTAAGGAGGAGAAATGGGGAAAAGGGACGGCATCTGAAATGTAAATAAATAAAATATCCAAAAGATGGAAAAAGACAACAACAACAGCAAAAGAGATAAAAGAATCACAGTAAGTTTGAGGCCAGTCTTGTCTACAACAGTGATCTCTAGTACAACCTGGGCTACAAAGCCAGACCTTATCTCAAAACAAGAAAGACAGCAGGGCCTGATGATAACCTTTAATTTTTATCTCTGTTAAGATGGGATAAAATCTCTAAAGCCGTCTTATCTCTCCAAATGCCAGTTACCTTGATGTCAGCACTGAAGTTGTTGATCTTTTGCCAGCCTGAATGTTCCAGATGAAAGTTGGCCCATCTGAGCATAAGCTTTTCTGGAGACAATTTCATAAGATCTTCCAGAGTCTCACCATCTTGAAGCAAGGCCACCAGTGCTTGTAGACAGAAATGCCTCAGTCAGTATGTCATGTGATATTGGTCATGTCAAGCACTTGAGTGCTCTTTGTCTCTTTTTCTTTGAAACAAGCCCATGCTACTCCAGTCTCATGATCTCCCTGCCATAGCCTCTCAAATGCTGTGATTCCAGGTCTGCAGCTTTGTACCTTGTTTCAGTCTTTTGATACTTTTTTTGGTAATAGAGACCCAGTTTCCAGGACTTCAAACTCTGGGCTTAATACATGGCTCAGTCAATAAAGGGCTTGCTGTGAAACCACAGGACCCCGGTTCAATTGCCAGTACCCATGTGACAAGCCAGGTGTGGGAGCACATGTTTGTACCCTTCAGAGCTGCAGAAGTGGAAGCAGGGGAGGGGTGAGGTGGGGTGGAGAGGGGCTGGAGTTTGTGCCAGTCTTTGGGCATTCCTATCTAACAATATATCCAAATTATCAAGCTGCAGATTTACTGATAGAGCTTGTCTGAAGAAAAGCTTGGTCAATTGCTTGCTGTGAAAGTATGAAGATCAGTGCTTCATTCCAGTTCTCTTATAAACCTGGATGCAGTGGTGTTCACCTGTAACCAAGTCTTGGGGACGAGGACTCAGAAGGATCCCTGGGTATCACTGGACAGCTTGGATACCTGGATTAATAAGCTGGAGGCTCATGTACATAAACACACACACACACACACAATCCTATGGTGGAGAGTGAGGAAAAACCTCTCTGTGTTTTTGTGACATCATAATCAAATCAAATGTGAACTATCTGGTCAGCTACAGATAAAGAACAGTGGTGTATCGGTTTTTTTTTTAATAGCTCTGCATTCATACTAGGTACCTTCTGCTCAACTCAGTTAAGTGCAAGCTTGACAATTTTCATGAAGAGAAAGTAAAACTCAACAATATACATCTTTCAAAAGAACAACTGTGTTCCATTACCTTCCTTCCTGCTTAATTAAATATCAGCAAACAAGCCAATCTCAATAATCTGCCTCAACAGTCCCAAAACCAGATGAGGTTTCCTTGCACACAGATCTTCCCCACCAATGTTCACAACATGACACCCAATGGCAGAAGCAGAGTTCAGTGCCAAGTTCAATTTTTCCTGCAAGACAGCGAAATTATGTACTTCTTGACCTTTTTCATCCCACATCCTGTCCAGTTCAGTCTTCACTGAAAATACCACTAAGTTGAGAAATTAATACATTGTATTAATTTCATCCCCCCATATTTACAGAAAACAAACTACAGAGTTCAGTGTTAAGAAGTGAATCAACAATTCTCTGTCTCTCTCATATTCTTTTTGCAGCATTCTCTAGGTAGTGGATTTTTTCTTTTTATCTGGTTGCTTTCAAATTATGTAGATTGTAAAGTAAATATGTCAAGTAACCAAAGTAAATATGTCCATGTACATGGTGTTATTTTTCTAAAATTGCCTCAAGTGCAGTCCAGAAGCATATGGCATATATCCAGGTTTTGGAAATGACCCCTCTGTATATCTCTAGGACACTCCTGCCTGAATGGAACTTTACTGTAGTAATCTACTTAGTCAGTGGAAAACAAAAATGCTCCATCCTTTAAGCACACCACCTAAAGCTTAAATCATTTTGTTCATTTTGGTGATATCTTAACTCAATAAGCAATGAAAAGCACACAGGGCTTTGAGTTCAATATTGAGCAACACTTCAGTGCCAGTGTGAACTTCCAGCAAGTCCCTCAAGCACTTCTGAGTCCCAGCTCGTTGTCTAAAATATCAATGGTCATTCTACACTCAGAGCTGCTCTGAGGATTAACATCAAACAAACAGGATACAGAGCCTATGGCCTCTCTTTCAAATCACAGATCATGGAAGAGGGAGTAGGGAAATCCATGCACCTGAATGATGAATGGTGTAAGCTTCTTATTGATTGATTTCTCATCAATTGTATCAGGAAAAGAAGGGTTGATTATTTTGATGAAACAGACAAATTTTGGTTTACTTTTAATGAATCCACAAACTTTGGAGATTTAGCTCACTTTGTAGATTGTTCACCTAGCATGCATAAGGTCATGGGTTCAATCCCCAGCACCACTTAACTAGGAAATAGAGAAATCTATATTTCTAGCACTACAGCATGGAGGCAAAAGAATCAGGAGTTCCAGAACATCCTGGACCACATACCAAATTGAGACTAGCTTGAGAAATACAAGATCCTGTCTCTAACAACAACACTTGAATAAATCTTCATGAATATTAAAGCTTATTATAACCTATCTTTCATACAGTATAAAAAAATGAAGTCAATCTGGGACTGAAGAGATGGGAAAGGGGTTAAGAGCATTTACTGCTCTTTTAGAGACCCAGGATTGGTACCTACCATCCATAGTGAACAGCTCACAACTGCCTGTTAACTCCACTTTCAGGGGATTCTATGCACTCTTTTGTCCTTCACAGGTACCTGCATAATGTGGTGTACATAAACCCATGAAGCTACACATAATAATAAAACAAATACAAAGTGCCATAGATGACATTTACCATGTTGACCAAAAAAACTATATGTGTCCAATCTACAGATTAGACAAAATATGATGATATATTAGGGTGTCTAGATCTGAAAACAAATTTTTATTCATATTCCATGTACATATCTGCATATATACATACAAACACATGCATACACACACACAGATAGACAGACAACCTGAATCTAAGGTTTGCTTTTTGTTTCTTTGTGTGATGGTGTGAGGGTTTATATTTGTTTTCTATTGTTTTGTTTTTGAGACAGGGATTCTGTGTGTAGCCCTGGCTGCCCTGAAACTCACTCTGCAGATAAGGCTGGCCTTGAATTTTTAGAGATCTGTCTGCCTCTTCCACCCAATTAAAGGTGTGCCATCACTGCCTGGTAGGTTTGATTTTTGTTGTTTTTTCTTCTTTTCTTTTTCTGTTCCTTTACTCCTTCCTTTCTTCCTTCCTTCCTTCCTTCCTTCCTTCCTTCCTTCCTTCCTTCCTTCTTTCCTTCCTTCCTCCCTCCCTCCCTCCCTCCTTCCCTTCCTTCCTTCGCTTCTTTTTTATTTTGTGACAGGATCTTGCTATGTATCCCTGGCTGTCCTGGAACTGATTACATAGTAGACCAGGCTGGCCTTGAACTCACAGGTATTTCTCGTACCCCATTTTGTGAGTGCTGGGATTACATGTATATGCCACCATGCACAGTGTCATACTGAATTTGGAAACCAAGGCTATGAACATGCTAGGCATGCCTTGTGCCACTAAGGTGTGGTGCTGGCCCAGAGGCTGTTTTGTGTAGTATTATGGGGGCATCTGCTCTTTGACTGTATTTCTCATCCAAGGTCAGCTATGTCTATTCCACTTGTGAAATTTGAAAAACTTCTGCTGCTCCTGTAACTAGCCTCTAACCCTTGTTCCTGTAAGTAAGCCTGATGACAATCACTGGATCAATGGAAAAAAGAAGATATATAAGTAGAAGGGGATGAGATGGGAAGCAGATGGTGATCAGTAGGAATCTGAGAAGGACTTCACAGGAAAAGGCATTTATGTGTAGGAAAATGGTCAAAGTCCATCACACACACACACACACACACACACACACACGTATATGCACCCATAAACATATGTATGTATATGAAATGGTCATAATGTAACCCATTATCACATATAACTAGTGTATGCTAATAAAAGCATGAAGAAAAATAAAACTAAAGTTTCAGACTTTGGATTTTTTTTCTCTTTGTATGCCCAAACTGTATGATACTGTGAGGACCACAGTGGAAACTAGAATGTAAACAGGTCTGACTATGTGGCCCCCATCCATCCAGCTACTGAGTGGCAAGGATTGCATAGGAACCCAGAACTTGTAGTGGAACACATTTTAGAACAGTGTGGCAAAACTATCTCTGAGAACAGGAGCAGCAATGCACAGTGTTGATAATCTTAACATCACTTGTGCCAAGATATTGCTGGATCCAAGGCAGCTAAAGCTACAAATGTGGTTTTCAGAAGTAGATCACTGTAGAGTTAGAACTGAAGGCTAACTAGCCTCTTTTTCTTCCTTTGGAAGCCAAAGTACTTTAAGTAGATACTGATACACTTAGGTGTGAAAAAAATTGTAATGTTCTCCTTTCACAGTGATAAGGAGAAGTTAGAAGCCAAAAGCTCAAGGCTATAAAAGCTGTCCCCACTCTATGACTGACTTTTACTTTCACACATAGATTTAGATATTAAATGAGTAAGACAAATTCTGGACAATTATCTCCTCCTCCAAAAACCATATATTTAAACAAATACATTTATTCTGTGGGGTTTATCTTTGGAAATCTGGATACAAAACCAAACCAGCCTCTTACCAGAGCACAATTCAATTGCCAACAACTTTGAAAAAGTCATCAGTATTTGGGTTCATGAGTATGGCATGTCTGAAATAGGGATCATTTTCCAAAGCTTTGTTTATCCATTTGATGAAAGTATCTTTTTCTTCCTGTAAAATTATATGAGGTAAGCAAGAAATCAGTTCATACACTCTGGTAAGCCTTTGGCCCCAAACCCTATGCTTGTTGGCATAGTGCTGCTAAGAGACAATGTTTTACAAATATGTGGTCATCCTCTTTGAATACTCAGAGATGTGGAAGCAATACAGTGGCCATTAAAGATTGATAAATATGTTTGTAGAAACAAAAGTGCAGGTAAACTGATCTTTAGGGAAGTTACAAAATATGTACAAATTGTATTTATATTACTGTGCACCTCCACTGTACTGAAGACTATTTTACTCTGTGTTTTACAAGATACCTGTGTCTACCATGGCTTTTTGACACATATGTGACCCAAGACCTAACCATGTCACCAAGCAGATGGAACATGCTCTTTAGGACATAAGTATGTACCTGCCCAGTGCACTGTACTAACTTAAGCACATCCTGTCATGATTACCTGAGTAAAAATGTTGGGTTCCTTCACTGGACAATTCTGAAGTTCTTCCCAGAGTACAAATCTCTTCTTTCCTGTTGATGGCTTTACACAAGGTTTTAGCAATATCACTCCTCTTGACCTCTTGGAAAATCTATCAATTGACATGAGGTTGTTGGTTCACAATTTTCAAACAACCAAAAGAACAAGCACAGTGAACACCATTTTATCTGAACATCACCTACAGAATTCCACAGGTGGTGAGTGTTAAGAGGAAAACTGGCTTGGCTTTTTGCAGGGCTATAGTAAGGTTACTGATGACTAAGGAACAACTTCACACACTTGCCAAACATATACAGTGTTGCATGCATTGAATGCACTTTTACGATTAAAAAAAGTGTAGTTCAAAGGCACAGATAAAACTGTTAATTTTCAATGATGAAGCATAGTGTTTTGTTCTTTTCTTAGAGAGACGAGACTGATAGACAACCCCTTCTTTAACCACAGTTCTTACCTACAAACTAAAATGTATGACTGGACCAAAAAACTATTGTGTGGTATAATGTGGTAGCTAAAAGTTCATTCACTCAAAAGCAACAGAGTAATAAAGGACAAAGTGGTATGCTGGTGGCAGAGATGATTCTCAAGGAGAGTCCATATGAAGTAGGCAATATTGTTAATACTGCACAGTCCACTGCTCTGATGTGGTGGACTCAACAAAGTATTCTAAAAAGTAAGTAAGAATGTATACAACAAAGCCAGGACATGGTGGTGTACATTTGTAGTCATAGAACCCTGGAGAGGGAGAGGCAAGAGGATTTGTACAAGCTTGGGGCCAGATGGACTTAAAATGTTCCTGGTTGCTAGGACTACATGGAAAATCTTTACCTCAAGAAGGAGGGAATAAGAAGTCATGACAAAGACACTGACTTAAAGCAAAGAGCCAGCCCTAAGCAGAAGGATTGCAAATTTATGGCTACCTTGGACAACACAGTGAGATCTTGACTGAAAATGAAAATTAAAATTGTGAAATTCCACTGGGCAGTAGAGTTGAACACCTTTAATCTTAGCACTGTGAAGGCAGAGACAGGCTGGTCTCTGAATTTTTGGACAGCCTGGTCTTCAGTGGGAATTCTAACACAGCACAGAGAAACCCTGTCTCAAAAAACAAACAACAAAAAAAGGGAAATTGGAGTTGTGAGGGTGGATCGGGCAAGTGACAGAGCTTTGACCTCAGTTATGAGAAGGAGATGGAAGAGGAAGCACAGTCATAAAAGGCTTTTGTATTACTGTCCTATTTGGGCATTTGCATTCAGCTTTTCCTCCCATTGCAGAACCTGGAGGACATGTTAACTTTTTAAAAAATAAAATTTTCATTTTAGAAAAGGTTTCTTTTTATTTCATATGCATTGGCATTTTGTCTGCCTATATAGGAGGTGCCAGATCTCCTAGAACTGGAACTACAGATGGTTGTAAGCTGTCATGTGGGTGCTGGGAATGGAACCCAGACAGTGCTGTTAACCACTGAGCCATCTCTGCTGCACCAAAAGTTTAACAGGTTAGAAGAATGTAGGCTTTGTATCCTGGTTTAATAATGTGAATCAGTGAGCATCCTTAAAATCTGTCTCTAGACTTCTGATATTTTCAAATTAGTTTCCTTCTGAAATTTTGTCCTGTTTACAATGAGCATCCTTCAATTGATCACTGTCAGCTAGGAACAAGCCTGGCAACTTGCTAAAAATTATTCTTCAAAAATTGAATGTGCTATTGTTATCGGAGGGGCACACTAGTGGGGATCAGAGAACAATTCTGAGGAGCTGATTCTCTCCTTCCACCTTTACCTGCACTCTGGAGATCAAATCCATATCAGCAGGCTTGCTAAGCAAATGCTTTACCCACTGAGCCATACTTCAGGGTGATGAAATTTTTAGTAAATGCTTTTAGAACCCCTCTTTTAGTGGAACTGTAAACAAAAGAATTGCTAAAAAGAACAGAACCCATGTCAAAGACTTTTAATACTGCTGACTCATGGAGTCTCTCACTGTCATTCTTTTCTCTGGAGGAGGTAATCTTTAGTTGAAGTTCATAAAGAACTGCAGGGCAGACTGGAACAGTCTAGCACATGCAAAACCAAGCAAGTTTTGGGGAAAGCCCTTTTGTAATTAGTCCACTAAGAGAAATGAAGAAAGTAGTCTGATTTACCTTTGCCTTGATGGTCTTCTGTTTGGGACCTAAGTCCACAGTGCTCTGAGATCTCTTAGGTCAGAAAAGTACTTCTCAGACCACTGAAATTAGAAGTTGTGTCTAGGAGATGCACTGGGAAGATGGTGAATCTGTGGGAGTTCTTCAATCACACACGCCAGGTCTGGAGCACTATGTGATAGAATTGTCTAAATCTTCCTGTGTAAGATGGGGAGGAGCTTGGGGAGCTTTGTGTAGAAGTAAGACTAATGTGCCCTTCCTCAAAGAGGTAATGTGCCAGACTTCATGGGATTAAGGGTGTTGCAGCACCCTGGCCATAAGCATGATTTCTGAGAAACTCTGTGATATGTGAAATTCTATACCTATTTGTTGAGGGGTAAAATCTCAGGCTATTTTCAATCAAATAAAAAAGACCATTTCACATTGGAGAAAATGTAAATACCTTGTGGAGCAGTGGAAATTCTAGTATTGTTTGATCAGCTTCCAATCCCTTTTCAGTATTTAGTATGTCCATAAATTTTGTGTGCTGTGTGAAAGTCCAGGCAGCAGTTGTTCCATTATTCCAACAGGATGAATGGTTATTTTTGGGCTATGAAGCCTTTGGTCAGATGAAATAAGTCCAGAGCACCTTTCTTCAGTGAAGGGATGTCTCAGAACATATGTAGTAGGAATAAGTTTGGAAGTAATCCTAGACAGTTGGAACATAGCAGGTTCACAATATCAGTAGATAAAAATCTATTGACACCTTTCAAGATAGCTTAGGCATGAGTCCCCATTGAGGACAAGGATTTCAGGCAAATGTGGGCATTAGTAGAAAATATTGCCCCCTACACAGAGGGGAAAGAGGAAATGAGTAGGCCTGGAGTTTCTGATGCTCCTAGAGGCAGAGGGAAAGGCACCAAAGCCCAACTATAAAAGGATGACATTACAGAACTGTTGGACAGAGAGTGTGGATGTGAGGACTACTGGAACAATTGGAGTTATTCTGATGTCCCTTTCAGATGAGGTGTTGGATGTGAGACATAGTTAAGTGGAATTTTTGTACCCACCTTCATTAGAAAGAGGATAACTTGAAATCCTTCTTGATCAGAGATTGTAGATATTGAGGACCTTTTATATTGGAAGTGGTGTTTGAGGCCTTAGACATGTAGAGAGGATCTCAGGGCCTGTCAGCCTTATAAGATAGATATTAGACACTATTATATACAGAGGGTGCATTGGATATATAATGGACAGAATTTGGTGGTCTAAAGCAATATTTAGGAATAGAAGAAGAAAGCATACTTAGAGTCTGTTTAAAGTCCCAAAACTCTTTAAGGATAAGCAAGTGTCCTAGCCTAACATGATCAGGGGTGGTAGGATTGCTTCTTGGTTGAGAAGATTCCCAACCTCAGTTACACTGTGTTATTCCTGGCAGCAATCCAAACATTTTTTTATCAGTCATGATTGGCAGTCTCTAAGTCCTGAAGCTTTTCACCAGCTACATGGGTAGTGCATGAAGCATGGTATTCAAAACAGATGACCTAAGTTTCAGGCTCTGTTAACACAGAGCAGAGTTAAATGAAGCCCCTTTTGTCACACAGGTATTTTCTTAGTGGCCACTATTAGAGGGAAATTATTTAAAGTTCACCATTAGAGTGTTATATTTGAGGCCCATATGTAGGTAGGGGATGCTTTGAGGACCATTGATCTTGGTCCCCTTGGACAAAATGACAATTCTGCAATCCCACTAGTAATTTCCAGTCATTCTTATAACTGATCTTGGAAAAAAGGGGAAGGTTTAGGTAATATTTGTAAGAGCAGAAAGGGGTGAAGGCCACCTATCCCAAGTTAACTGTTGATGCCCCTTCATCCATAGGGGATGGTGTGAGATGCTTGGAAAATACATGCAGCTTAAGTAGCCTGTAATCATAAATGCAACACCTGGGGTCATCGTGAACTGCTTTGCTTAGAAAGAGAGTACCTGTCCAAGTTTAAGCCAGTATCAAGATCCAATCACCTCACTATGCAGAAGGGAAAAATCTAGCTTACCTTGGGTATGGTACTGCATAATTTGTGTCCAAATATTATTCCAAGCTCCCACTATCTATATATTGTACATACTGTTGGGAAGAGTACACGAAGCAATCAGCAGGCTCATCCAACAGGATGAGAGATTGTATGAACTCTGATGCTCCCTCAAGGTTGTACTGGTGTGTGAATATCTGTAAATGAGAGACAGGAACATTGCATTTCTGACAACCACCTCTAGTAAGATCACATATCTGTTATTTTAGATTTCTATTTTCTGCCCCCTGTCCTACACTCAGAAACTTGTGAAGTCCCACTGTGAGGTTGCAGTGGTGTTTGCCTGGCATTCTTGGTCACAGAGATTGGCACTAACATAAGACGAGTTTCAAGTCAATTATAAGCTACCCTTGGAATGAAGAGATGCTTTATGGCATCCCATAGCTAGGGGCTACATCTGAATATCCTATGACTACAGATGGAATGAATGAGTCCCTCTTGGCCATAGGAGCAAAAACTGTGGTCTCTGTCATCATTGTTTCATGAGACAAACACCCTTGGCCAGGAACTGGATGTCTATAGTCCTTGTGGTTGAAGGAGAAAATCATAGCCTTGTTTTGCACTGTACTGAACTGCATGTGAATGGATTTGATTCTGGCTTCTACAGAGGGAATGGCATAAGGCTAAGTTGGCCTGAGGCCTGTTTAGTCAGAAGAGAAATGACTTAGGCCCACTTTCAAAGAAGCAGACAGTTTGAGGGTATTTCCTCTAAATGATACTTTAGACCACTTTGGGAAATTGGGAAGGTCTGCAGTAGGCTTAGTAATAGGAGGGAGGTCTGACATTCTCTTCAGAAAATTAAAAGGACTGAGGTAACTTGGGCAAAGAGGAAGTACTGGGCCCTTTATGAGAAAGAGAAAACTTTGAGACTTGGTTGTACAAAGGTATGGGTTAGAAAGAGCTAGGAAAGGGGGTAAGTGCCATGCAGCATCCTGTTTGACATGAATGTCCCTGTTACCTTATTCAGTAAAGAAGGTGCTAGCTCTGCTCTTCAGCTTCTAACTCTTCTTTAGTTGGTAGAGGTTCCACATCTTGTGTTTGGACTGGAGGTGTTCAGGCAACAAGACAATTGTTTTTAAAGCAGCCTGGATGCCTGTCTCTGGCTAGGTTTCTCCCTTCAGTTTGTCTTCATATGTCCATGTATGGTTAGCAACAATGTGATTGGACCATAGTGCAAAGCATAGGATTCAGTCAATAATTCTCCACATAGGACCTGGGTTGTCAAACCAGAGTGTAAGAATATATTTCCTAGCCACCATGGTAAAAGGTGAGAGGCTAGAATCTCTTTTATTATAGTATATACATTGGAGGTAGTTGAAAGACATATGAGAATGCTTGAGAATACAAGGCAAGATACACTATTATTCAAAAGAGCATATCTAATGTCACCTTTGGAATAATGTGTGAGTTTCCTTAGGTCAAAGACAGTGGTACACATTCCCCCTTGCAGAGGTGGACAAAATTCAAGTCCAAATTTCTAGTGAAGGGAAGGGCAGAGACCAAGTTTTCTTAGGCACTTCAAAAAACAAGGTGTGTGAAGTATCTGAGCAACAGAGGAGTTCTGAGAACCTCTTCTCAGAATTGGAAGTTCTAAGACTGCCTTCAACGATGGAGAAATCCTGAATGTCTTGGTTCATAAGGTAGAGGTCCCCAGTCATATTTGGCAGAACAGAAATATCTAGTTCACCCATGGTCAGCAGGGGAAGGTTCTAGGCTATGTTGGGTACTAGAGGATGTTCTGACTCTGTCTCACTAGCTCCCAAGTATTTTCCCCATATGCATACCCTTTGTGAAAACTGGGAGTGTTCAGGCAATGATCACAATAATCTTCCAACAAGATAAGTAGTTATGCAAGCACTGATGTTTCCTCAAGCCTATTTTCAACTGGACACATTTGTGAATAAATTAGAAATGGTGCCTTTTCGATGACCAACTTTGAGGCACAGTGTATGAAACCAGAGTTCATCTTTTATTCTATGATCTAAAAGCAGATAAATGTGAGGTACAATTGTGTGCAAATTTGTTGCTAGGATATCTTTAACAGAGGGGATAGCTTTAAAGAAAATTTAGTTAATAGGGGTGTTTGTGAGGCATGGGCTGAAGAGAAGGTCTGGTGGTTTTTTAGTTTCACAGGTAGACCTGAAGTTCCCTACGGTAGAGGATGGAGGTCTGAAA
>NW_021605117.1:0-13039 GCF_004785775.1 Grammomys surdaster | reverse complement strand
CTTTGCTGCTCCTCCTTGTGGTCATCCCGTTTTACTGGACTCTCAAATACACCCAGTTCTTCTGCTTCCACCAGGCAGCACTTTCACCATGAGCCTCTCATATGCAGTCTTCAAGGTACAAATCCTCAACTACATTATATAACCCCTTTCAGTCCTTGGGCTTCAACAGACACTGAAGCAGCAATTTCCCCAATGGTCCTACCTATCCATTCACAGTAGCAGGCCTCAACTGCTCTTCAGGATCCCTTAATTCCTTCAGTACAACATGGAAGATTCCTACAAATTATCTGGCTTCCTGCAGGAGGTATATCTCTGGAACACAGCTTCTTGGTGCTCTCATAAAATACTTCCAATATATTATACATCAACGATGACATTTTCTAAGTCACTGGCAATTTCTTAGCTCAAACTAACTTGATTCAGCTGTCTAAGAAAACATTACTATTCTGGATTCTAAAGCCATAGCAACATGCCCAAAACTTCCAAGTTCTATTAGTTGTTGGTGCTGGAACACAGCCCCTATTTCAATGGCGTGTATCCCAGCAACCTAGTCTCAATGGTTTGCTCACTGCCTAAGTAACGCTGTCATGGAACATGATCTTTCTCCCATTTATGGATTTTAATTCACAACATATGCAGTCATGTTGACAACTGACATCAACCATCCCCATCCATCTCTTGGCCATTTGAATCAGAATCTTATCTTCATTTGTCCAAATGAAAAAAAAAATAACTGCAGCATTAAAAGGCCTTTATGATACAAACCATCCCTTTCTCAACTGAAAATCTACAAAGGGAATCCCTAGCTGGGCAGGATATTTCCCCCTGGTCAATTCTAAGTTTCTTCTATTTAGTATCTTTGGATACATGATTTAACACCCTTCTACTTCCTGATACCCTGTTGTGAACACTATGTTTGAACCCCTCCATTTTGGGCTTTTTTTTTCCATTTTACTCTACTTCTTGAAATGTTTCCCATCAGAGTGAACAACATAACAAAGTCTAATCTAGGTCTCTTAGATGCTCCCAATATTGATGGTATTAATTTATATCTCTTTAAATTACCCTCCACAAAACTCTTAAGACAAGCACACAAGGAAGCCCTCTTCTTCACCAAAATACCAAAAGGTATTTTCTAAGCCTCACATTAATACTCCTCTCAACTGAAATCTACTGTGCCAAGCCCCCTTATTTAAAATCACTCTTAGCACCACTCTCTGCCCTGCTGCTAATACTTCAGCATATTAAGCTCCATTTAAAGCATCCAAACTGCCTGAATCGAATTTCCTACTAACAAAAACATGGATAAACCTATCACAATGAAAACCCAGTCTCTGGTACCCCTTTCTATGTTACTTAATGATTCATGACAGTGAAGAGACCCCATGAGTAAGACAACACTTAGTGAGGATGACAGTCATTTTGGGCTGACTTACAAATTAAAGATTCCTTCTATTAACGATGGCAGAAATTTGGACACCAATCAGGATGACCTAGGACTAAAGGCGCCAAGGAAGGCAGGTTATTCTCTTCCAAGGGCTGCCAGGAGGATGGTTTTAACCAAGGTGGCCTGATCTGAGATTTTCATGAATCCTCCATTGTGACACACTTCCTATGACAAAGCGACCCCATCCTCAGTAAGGCCACATATCTGATTAGTGCTAAATTCATGTAGGCTAAGCATAGTGAACAACCACAACCATTCCCTGGCACTAACTTGCCTCTGTCAAAAAAAAAAAAAGAAAGAAAGAAAAAAAAACAGAGAGAGAGAGATTATGGGAGCTATATCAAGCCAAAGGACCTTAAAAACTATGCAGTGCCAAAATATCCATTGTCTAGTCAAGACTCAATAAAGCTCAGAATCCTAAATGTCCTTTCATATTCCTGAACTCTCTAAAATTCATTCCAGCATCAAATAAAAGCTTAACATCAGATCACATATGTACAACATCATAGAGAATATATAAACATTTCAAAACTTCACAGTGATGATACTCCTTCAAATGAAGCCAAAAATCCAACTGCAAAAATTTCAATTCCTGCATTGACTTTATTGATGTCCAACTCTTTTCAGGTTTGCAAACTATAATCCACTTGTGCTGTATAAAAGAAACTGTCATCTTGTCTTGTGCTGGTTCCATTCCCTGATAGCTGTTTTCCACAACAGGCATCCCACAGGGTTCACTGAGGAACTTCTGGGATCTTACAAAAAGATCTTGGGTTTCACCTTTCAGTTCTAGTTTCTGTGTGACCATAAGCTCCTGCCAATAGTACTCCACTGTTGCTGCTCTTCCTTGTGGTCATCCCTTTTTACTGAACTCTCAAATACACCCAGTTCTTCTGCTTCCACAAGGCAGCACTTTCACCATGAGCCTCTCCTAGGCAGTTTTCCTGGTATTGTTCCTCAACTTCATTGTATAACCCCCTTCAGTCCTTGGAATTCAACAGACACTGAAGCAGCAATTTCCCCAATGGCCTTACCTAGCCACTCACAGGACCAGGCCTCAACTGCTCTTCTGATCCCTTCATTCCTTCAGTACCACCTGGAAGATTCTTACAAATTATCTGGCTGCCTGGAGGAGGGCTATCTCTGGAACACAGCATCTTGGTGCTCTCATAAAATACTTCCAATATATTATACATCAACGATGACATTTTCTAAGTCACTGGCAATTTCTTAGCTCAAACTAACTTGATTCAGCTATCCAAGTAAACTCTACTATTCTGGATTCTATAGCCATAGCAACATGCCCAAAACTTCCAAGTTCTATCAGTTGCTGGTGCTGGAACACGGCCCCTAGTTCAATGGCATTTATCCCAGCAACCTAGTCTCAATGGTTTGCTCACTGCCTAAGTATTGCTGTCATGGAACATGATCTGTAGACTAACCCTGAACCCAGAGATCTGCTTGACTCATAGACTTGATTTGTGCACCACCTTGCTTGAAACTAATCTTTTCTTTACCTTTACCAAATAAAGAAGACTACTCTTTTCTTTCTTTGTTCTTGGTTGCCCTTGAACTCAGAAATTACCTTGCCTCTCTCTCTTGGGATTAAAGTTGTATACTATCATGCATAAACACAAAGCTTTTCAGAGCCAGTATTCTCAAGATCTCAATCCAAAGTTACTGTAATTCCATGGCATGATTTGCACCAAAACCCTCTGTTTTCTAGCCCTTGATCTGGATCTCTGATTTTTCTCCCATATATGGATTTTAGTTCCCAACATATGTAGTCATGTTGACAACTGACAGCAGCCATCCCCATCCATCTCTTGGCCTTTTGAATCAAAATCATATCTTCTTTTGTCCAAATGAAAAAAAAATAACTGCAGCATTAAAAGATCTACATAATATAAACCATACCTTTCTCAACTGAAAATCTACAAAGAGAATCCTTAGCTGGTGAGGATATTACCCCCTGGTGATTTCTCAGTTACTTCCATTTAGTATGTTTGGATACATGATTTAACTCCATTCTACTTCCTGATACCCTGTTGTGAACACTATATTTGAGCCCCTCCATTTTGGGCTTTTCCTTTCACACTTTCCTTTACTTTTTCAAAATATTCCCCATCAGAGAGAACCGCTGAACAAAGTCTAATGTAGGTCTCTTTGAGGCTTCCTTAATTAATATTATTATTATACATCTCTTTAAATTATCCTCCCGAAAACTCTTAAGCACACAAGGAAGCCCTATTCCTCACCAAAATTCCAAAAGAAATTTTCTAAGCCTCATATGAATATTCCTCTCCTCTGATATCTACTGTGTCAACACCCCTTAATTAAAATCACACTTAGCACCACTCTCTATCCTGCTGCTAATATTTCAGCAGGTTAAGCTCCATTTATATCATCCAAACTTCCATAATCATGCTTTAATTATATATAATTAAATCGTGTATAGATACTTTAATGTATTTTTTTACATTATAAAATGTTTTTCTGATATGTCTAATTAGTTCCTGGCAGAGAATATTGGCATTTTCCCATGCAAGTTGTTTTTATAATGTGTAAAAGATCTCAGAGGTAGGAAGCATCCTGTGTAACTCTTCCTCCATTTTAGTAACAAAGTCTTCATATGGCTCATCTTGTTTTTGTTTGATTCCTGCTAATAGAGTTGTCTTTCCATCAACAAGAGAAAGCCTTCTCCAAGTATCTACTGCTATCTTGGAAACTTCTTCTAGTTCTTCCCTTTCTAAACCAACTTATTTCTGGGAGACGTTACAGTCTTTTCTACCCAAGAGCATTGATATTGTAAGTATATCCTCCTTCTTTTTGAAGGCTAAATTGTGACCCACTTCCCATGCTCTATCCTCATATTCAGTCCTCCACACTATAAAATGTGCAGGGCTAAGAGTGGACTCTTTAGTCTGATGCCAGTCATAAGGAGTTATCCACATGCTACCCAACATTTCTACAATCTCTAGAGTGTATCAAACATTTGGCCCAATGCTTTTTACAGAACACTGTAGTTCCTTAAGAGTTTTTAAAGGAAGAGGTTCCCATTGGGGTGTCTCTCCTTCAAAAATTGTTGCTGGGAATCAAAAGTCCAAGTCTCCTTTTGGCCTTGCTTCTTTTATGGTCCCTAAAAATCCCCTATTCATTGGCATTTTTCTTTCAAGCTTGGCTGATGTTTTAAAAGTAGAAGGGGCAGTAGCTGAGGCAAAAATATCGTCTATTTCTGTCCTAGAAAGATTTTTATCATGTAAAGGATCCCTTCCTTTAGCAAGATCATACTCCTCCGTTCTTTCATCCAGTTCTTGTTATTCCTCATCACTTAACCAATCATCTCCCAGTTGTGCCTTGAGGAGATTAGTGGTAGATGCGGAAGTATTATATGACTTAGTTTATGTCCTCAGAGGAGTTACCTCATCCTCTGAGGGCGCTTCTTCTGCAAAGAATTCCACTTCTGGTTTTTCTTAAAGGAGGTCTCTAATTTGTATCCAAAATGAGAATGCTTGACTCAGGACCTGTCTAGGGCCATGACATTGATAAAACCTCCTCATCACTTGTCTTACCTTTTCCTAATTTTCTAAAGACATGCTTCCTTCCTCTGGGAACCATGGGTTGACACTCAGTACAAAGTCATAAAATGCTGTCAAACTCTTCTTTGAAGTTTTAGCACCTCTACTTTCTAACGTATGATTTAATACCACCAGGAACAAGTCCCTGTTCTTGGAGTGTGAATGTCCCATGGTTTTTAACTTCTTGTTGTCTTAACTCGATGATTCTCTATCTAGGAGTCTGCAGCAATCTGAAGAAGTTCTATCCTTACCTCGAAATGTGTTTTTGTTAGAAAAAGGATTGAGAAAGCTTACCTACTTTGAGCCCCATGTTTGGGCACCACAAAGTAATCATATTTTCAGAACTACAATGCTCATAGAAGAATTGTGAATGTTGTAGATAGCATAAGCTGTAAGACATTGATTATTTTAATCAGATATTAGAAAATGTGATGGCATAAGAGGCGAGTCTTCCCAATACAAAGCTTCTTCCACATCATGCTAGTGTATAGTTAGAAGCAGTGAATGAGCAACAAACAGATTCCAGAATGTTGGCAGCTTAAATGAGAAAATAAAGAGCTATCATCACATGCTTGTTGATTGCAATTTTAGTTTCCAGTTAAAAACTGTTTTTGATCTGGGTCTATTTCTTAGATGCTCATATTATTAAAATGTTATATTATTAAAATATTATGCTCATATCAAACTCAGAATGGGAAAAGCTCAACATCAAACATGGTCTTAGCTTTTGGTGGGTAACTTTACTTGTAGGATGGATACTGCTGAAACCAGCATGGACTCCCACATTTTCCCCCTGCATCTTAGATCCCTTGTCACTGCTTCAGAGATGTACTGCTATGTTTTATTTCTGCTTTTTGAAACTGGAGATTGGAAATACAATCAGCATAAAATGTTTTGAAAATAATTACACACTGTTTAGTGCCTTGTAAAGACTTTACCAGCTGGGACATTTTGTAAAATTACTTGTTAGCTGCTGCCATTTTTTGGCTCTCTCTGCCTTCTTAAGGGCATTGAAATTGTTCTCTTCCAACCCAGTCCTAAGAAAGGCCCATTGAGATTTGCTAACACTATCATGAAAATGATATAATACAAATAGCATTAGCATCTATTGAGAAAATACAGGAAGATAGCCAAGTAGAACTTATGAAAGAACTGGCTTGCTGGTATAGCCATGATGAGTTTCAGAGTGGATCCAACTGCTGCTGCCTACCTGTGAACAGAGCTGCTCATTAGATGTCATAGCAGAATGGAGTTGCTCCAAAGAACCATTTCGAAACTGGTCCACTTCCTCCATTTCCTTTCTTTTTCAATACCTCTGGTGGGTGATGAGCTAGAAGGAAAGTGATGAAAAGTCATGAGAAAAGGCTTTCAAAAATTACAGTTACACGCTGTCTAGTGGGAATGCTATTGTATTGAAAGATTAAGTATATCATGCAATACAATAGAAGCTGGTAACATTGTATCCCAGGGACCATGAAATTTCACTCCTTCAGCCATCAGAATATTTAACAAAACTTCAAAAGAAAAATCAGGGACGTTAACACAAGCAAAGCTGTAGCACAATGTTCAGAGTAAAGAAAACAATCACGTTTGGGGCACCACTAGAGGACATCTGTCAAGGTGCTATTTAACAGTTTGAAGCACTCTTCTCATCCACATATAAAGGAACCTGCTGCACAAGTTTACAGATATCATATGACACAGTCTTAGAAGCCTTTTGAGCTGAAGTTTCTGATGAAAAGGTGGTTTCTAAGCCCTGTACTATTGACACATAAATGCTTCATCTTCCCAGGGCTATCATCCTGATAACTAAAAGATAGAAGGTTATTTTTTGAGTCAGTTGGAAGAGGCATTTACAATTTTGGCTTCTTCTCAAGTGTCATCAAGTTCATGGTGAATTTCACAAGGATTCTCCCCTGTAAGCCTTTAGCTTAGTTCCTGTAACATGTGTGACAGATAAGTGATTCTTAATCAAGGTAAAACTAATTTGATGCCAGAATAATAGTCAAGATTTCAGTGAATTATAGATTTTTCAGTCTGGACTTGCTAATAACTTATCGCAAAATATCTTTATAAAATAGCTCATGATTCTTATCACAAATAAGAACACCTCCAAGAAGCTCTACAGATAGCTATATGTAAGAGTACTGACTGCTCTTAACAATGAACTATATTCAATTCACTGACCAACACAGTGATTTACAGCTCTTTGTGGCTGAGGTTGTACAGGAACTAACACTTCCTTTTATTTTTTTAAATTTTCACACTATTTTTTAAACAATTATAATTCTGCCAACATTAAGTCTACAAAGACATATCAAAAGACACATCTATCAGACATCTACTGGTAACATTGCTACAGTTATAATCATATTTAAAATTTCTCTTATTATACTGATAATGGCTAACCCCCAAATATAATGATGCTTCATAAAACCTGCTATTTTGGCATGCATTTCCTTCTTTCTTTTTTATACATACTTTATTTTTTCTCAAATCGTAATTCATTCACACAGGTGTTGTAAACACAGAAAGGCAGGATGTGGGGAATGGGATGACACTGGAGAGTGGGTGTTTAGGGGGAATACAGATATCTTTCAGAACCGGGTATGGGCTGGGTGAAGTTTCAGAGGACAGGTCACTACGACTCTGCCTATGACTCACTTGTCCTTTTCTAAGTTGGGAAAACATTTTACATTTTTTTTGTTTGTTTTTCGAGACAGGGTTTCTCTGTATAGACCTGGCTATCCTAGAACTCACTCTGTAGACCATGCTGGCCTAGAATTTAGAAATCTGCCTGTCTCTGCCTCCCAAGTGCTGGGATTAAAGGTGTGTGCCACCACCACCCTGGAGAACTGACACTTTTAATGGATGAGTGCACACAAGTGGATAATTTACTATAACAAGTCAAGTGATAGCAAGGAACGTTAAAACAACACACAGGCATAAATCTGTGATTTGAAGGACAGCTTGGTCTACAAGTTAAGTCTAAAGGAAAAATGGGGCATTAGACCCATCACTGGTTTTAGATCTAGCTGCAGAAGGCTATAAAGAGGACCTAGGGCAATAGGTGAACTGTTCTGTGTGCCCTTGAGGCCTTCAGCTTCCCTGGTATGTGCCTGGAGTATGGTGGGAAGTGAAAATAAGCCCACTACACACCCTCAAAACTTAGGTGTACTTACCAGGGGATACAGGATGGTATCTCATGTACCCTTCAGTATGAGTTCTGGTGGGTGTTGCCCCACAAAGTTATCCAGCTATCTGACCACCTCAGAGGTCCACAGGGGCTGGCCGCCCACTTCACAATATCTCCTGCAAGCCACCTAGCACCCTGAACTGAGGACAAGGACATATCCAAAGAAGGAATGAATATTCAATCCCTACCTGCCCCCTTGACAACCAGGCCCTGGCCTTTGGCTCACAATTCTAAGCATCTACTAAGTCAGCATCTCCAGGGGACCAGGAAACCAGGCAACCATTATGAGCTAATGCCAGCTCCTTCACAATCTCTCCCCTCTCTATAACCCTACACCCCACCTCCACCATACCCCAGTCCTTCACCAACCACCACACAGCACTCAGGGGATGCTTTAATAACCTACATTCCTCCAAAGTACCCCAGTCACTTTCACTATGGATCCTTCTATCCCTTTCCTAGTACACACAAACCTGCTTATCATGTGCTAGGCACACATGAAACACCGAGCTCACAGAAAGGATTCAAGTGGACCAAAGATGACAGACACCTAGACTAAAAGCACAATGAGCATTTCTCACTTGTACCACCAAGATACCCGCAGTACAACCTTTGCCCTCACCAACTCCTCTTATACTGATTCACACCAAGAACCTTAGAGTGTGCCCATTAGAAATTCTCAAGGTGTCTTCAAACTTTCTCTCCAATGCTCACTACCACAGGATGAAAACTGGATGGCTAGCCACATATCTATCTGTCTATCTATCTATCTATCTATCTATCTATCTATCTATCATCTATCTACCTATTAATCTATCTATCTATCTATCTATCATTTATCTATCAATCTAATAATCTACCTAACTACCTATCATTTTATATATCTATCAAAGTATCTATCTATGTGTCTATCTATGAATCTATCTATCATCTATCTATCTATCTATCTATCTATCTATCTATCTATCTATCTAACCATCTATCCATCCATCTATGTATGTATGTATGTATGTATGTATGTATGTATGTATCTATCTATCTATCTATCTATCTATCTATCTATCTATCTACCTAACTTCTTAAGTAAATACATATCTACCTACTTATCTAGCTAACTACATGTGTATTTGTGGACACATCTCCTACTCTCTGCTTGTGGCTGGCAAATATATCCACTTCCTGGTACATTGTCTAGGGTAGAAGGGCCTCTCTGTTTACAAGATGATGTATGCCATGGTCCTGTGAGAAATGCATTTCTCTGTCCACCAGCAAGCCTTCCTTTCATGAGCACTGAGCATCTCCAGAAGTCCACCTCTTCACTGCCCTTAAGTCATATCATTATTTAATAACCAATTCTGTCAATATCTTTATTTAATAGTCAATTATGTAATAACCTATTCTGTCAATATCTTTATTTAAAAACCAATTTTGTCAGTATCCTTATTTAATAACCAGTTCTGTCAATATCTTTATTTAATAACCAATTCTGTCTATAACTTTTTTTACTACACATTTCTGTCAATATCATTATTTGATAACCAACTTTGTCAATATCTTTATTTAATAATCAATTCTGTAATAAGCAGTTCTGTCAATGTCTTTATTTAAAAACCAATTCTGTAAATATCTTTATTTAATAATCAATTCTGTAATAACCAATTCTGTCAATATCTTTATTTAATAACCAATTCTGTCAATGTCTTTATTTAGAAACCAATTCTGTCTATATCTTTATTTAATAACCAATTCTGTCAATATCTTTATTTAAAAAGCAATTCTGTCAAAATCTTTATTTAATAAAACATTCTGTCAATATTTTTATTTAAAACCCATTCTGTCAACATCTTTATTTAATAACCAATTCTGTCAATATCTTTATTTAATAACCAATTCTGTCAATATCTTTATTTAAAAAACAGTTCTGTCAATATCTTTATTTAATAAACAATTCTCTCTCTCTCAATATGTTTATTTAAAAAACAATTCTCTCAACGTATTTATTTAATAACCAGTACTGTCAATATCTTTAATTAATTACCAATTCTGTCAATATATTTAATAACCAGTTCTGTAAATATATTTATTTAATAACCAGTTTTGTCACTATCATTATTTAAAAACCAATTCTGTGAATATCTTTATTTAAAAACCAAATCTGTCAATATCTTTATTTAATAATCAATTATGTAATAACCAATTCTGTCAATATCTTTATTTATTAAACAGTTCTGTCACTATCTTTGTTTAATAACCAATTCTGTCTGGCAATATATTTATTTAATAACCAATTGTCTCAATAACTTTATTTAGTAATCAATTATGTAATAACAATTCTGTCAATATCTTTATTTAAAAACCAATTCTCTCAATATCTTTATTTAATAAACAATTCTGTCAGTATCTTTATTTAATAAACGGTTCTGTCAATATCTTTATTTAATAAGCAATTCTCTCAATATCTTTCATTAATAATGAATTCTGTCAATGTATTTATTTAAAAACCAGTTCTGTCAATATCTTTATTTAATAACCAATTCTGTCAATATCTTTAATAAGACATTCTGTCAATGTCTTTCATTAATAACCAATTCTGTCAGTATCATTTTTAATAACCAGTTCGGTCAATATCTTTATTAAAAAACCATTTCTGTCAGTATCTTTATTTAATAACCACTTCTGTCAATATATTTATTTATTAAGCAGTTCTCTCAATATCTTTATTTAAAAACCAATTCTGTCAATATTTTTATTTAATAACCAACTCTGTCTATATCATTATTTAATCACCAATTCTGTCAATATCTTTATTTAAAAACAGTTTCTGTCAATATCTTTATTAAATAACAAATTCTGTCTATATATTTATTTAATAAACATTTCGTCAATATCTTTATTTAATAACAAATTCTGTCAATATCTTTGTTTAATAATCAATTCTGTAAAAAGCAGCTCTGTCAATGTCTTTATTTAAAAACCAATTCTGAAAATATCTTTACATAATAATCAGTTCTGTATTAACCAATACTGTCAATATCTTTATTGAACAACCAATTCTGTCAATAACTTTATTTATTAACCAATTCTGTCAATATCTTTATTTAACAACCAATTCTTTCAATAGCTTAATTTAATAACCAATTCTGTCAATATCTTTATTTAAACACCAATTCTGTCCATATCTTTGTTTAAAAGCCAATTCTATCAATATCTTTATTTAATAAACAATTATGTAATAAAATATTCTGTCAATATCTTTATTTAAAAACCAGTTCTGTCAACATCTTTATTTAAACACCAATTCTCTCAATATCTTTATTTAAATTCCAATTCTGTCAATATCATTATTTAATAATCAATTTTGATATAACCAATTCTGCCAATATCTTTATTTAATAAACTGTTCTGTCAATATATTTATTTAACAGTTCTGTCAATATCTTTATTTAAAAACCAATTCTGTCTATATCGTTATTTAATAATCAATTTACTAATAAACAATTCTTTCAATATCTTTATTTAATAAACAGTTCAGTCAATATCTTTATTTAATAACCAATTCTGTCAATATCTATTTAATAATAAATTCTGTAATAACCACTTCAGTCAATATCTTTATTTAATAAACAATTCTGTAAATATCTTTTTTTAATAATCAATTCTGAAATAAGCAGTTCTGTCAATGTTTTTATTTTAAAACCAATTCTGTCAATATCTTTATTTAATAACCAATTCTGTCAATATCTTCATTTAAAAACCAATTCTGTCAACATTTTAATTTAAACACCAATTCTGTCAATATCTTTATTTACAAAGCAATTCTGTCAATATCGTTATTTAATAATCAATTTTCTAGTAACCAATTCTGTCAATGTCAATATCTTTACTTAATAAACAATTCTGTCTATATCTTTATTTAATAACCAATTCTGTCAATATCCATTTAATAATGAATTCTGTAATAACCACTTCTGTCAATATCTTTATATTATAATCAGTTCTGTAATAACCAATACTGTCAATATCTATATTTAAAAACCAATTCTGTCAATAACTTTATTTAATAACCAATTCACTCAATATCTTTATTTAACAACCAATCCTGTCAATAGCTTTATTTAAAAACCAATTCTGTCAATATCTTTGTTTAAAAACCAATTCTGTCAATAACTTTACTTAATAACCAATTCTGTTAATATATTTATTTAATAAACAGTTCTGTCAATGTTTTAATTTAAAAACCAATTCTGTCACTAAGATTATTTAATAACCAATTCTGTCAATATCTTTATTTAAAAACCAATTCTGTCAACATTTTTATTTAAAAACCAGTTCTGTCAATATCTTTATTTAATAACCAATTCTGTCTCTCAATACCTTTATTAAATAAACAATTCTGTCAGTATCTTTTTTAAAAACAAATTCTTTCAATATCTATATATAAAAACCAATTCTGTCAATAGCTTTATTTAATAAGCAATTCTGTCAATATTTTATTTAAAACCCAATTCTGTCAATATCTTTATTTAAAATCCAATTCTGTGAATATCTTTACTTAATAACCAGTTCTGTAAATATCTGTATATAATAACCAAATCTATCTGTCAATATCTTTATTTTATAACCAATTCTCTCTATATCTTTTCTATAAATAATTCTGTCAATATCTTTATTTAATAACCAGTTCGGTCAATATCTTTAGTTAATAACCAATTATGTCAATATCTTTATAAAATAATCAAGTTTATAATAACCAATTCTGTCAATATCTTTTTTTAAAAACCAATTCTGACAATATCTTTATTCAATAACCAATTCTGT
>NW_021605116.1:12045-20607 GCF_004785775.1 Grammomys surdaster | reverse complement strand
TTTGGGTAAGATTCTGTCAGCCTTTTAATTTAATAACTTTGTTTTGGAGTCCATTTTTAGGTTCAAACCATGTATTTTGGATGCCAACATGTTGATGTTGTTATAGACAAGCTTTAACACAATGGGCAGGAGTAAAAGTAGTCCCAGTACTAAAAGAAATGAGTAAGGCTTTAAGTAGAAGCAAGAGGGTAGTGGGCTTCATTATTGCTGGTATAATGGCTTTAATTACATTAATTGCTAACACCACTGCTTCTGCAATTTCTTTGACACAGGAAGTTAAGACAGCTAATTTTGTTAATCATTTAGCAAAAAAATTTTACTAATGTGTTGAATATACAAGAGGACTTAGATACACATTTGGAAGAATGGATTTATGCTCTTAATCCTATTCAAATGATTGGAAGGAGTTTCAGATTTTAAGGGTAAGGAGCAATCTTGAGGGTCATGTGAAATAACATTGGATTCATGTTAGTACTAATATTTACAGTGGTAGTCATTATAATTAGGAAGAAGTTTAAAGACACTTACTGTGTATTTTGCATAATTCTAACACCTATCTAGATGTTCTGACAATACATAAGGAGCTTATGAATTTCAAGAATGCTGCTCTGCTGAGTGTTCATGTGGTAGATACAGCAGATAAAATTCTCCATGGCCTGAGGTCAGTAATTCTATTTTGGTCAAGCTTCAAGAATGGCATATATAGGTTGATCATGCTAGTACTTTTGTCCAGGGAATACATTAAGTAATCTTAAATTTTTAATTCAACTATATTTGTAGTTAAGAAGAAATCAGGCAAGTGAAGATTATTTAAAGATTTACAAAAGGTTAATGAATCTATGAAACATATGGGAGCATTACAACCTGGCTTACCTATTCTAGCTGCTATTCAAAAAATATGTATAAAATTATTATACATTTAAAAGATTGTTTTATACTATCCTTATGCCTCTTGACGATTCTAAAAGGTTTGCATTTAGTGTGCCTGTTTGTTATTTTAAAGAACCCATGAAGCGTTTGCCACAGGGAGTGTCTAATAGCTCTTCATTATATAAAAGTTTGTTGCTACTTCAATACAAGAAGTTAGGACTTTGAATCCTTCTGTGTACATTATTCATTATATGGATATTTTATTATCTGATTTCTTTGAAGGTGTTTTACTATAAACCTTTGCTATTACACAACAAACTTTAAAATTTGGGGAAAAGATTCAAAGACACTATCCTTTTCAATGTTTGGAACATCAGTTATATTCCTAAACAAATTGTGGCACAGAAAATTCAAATAAGGAATGATCACTTACTTAAAATGATTTTTAAAAGCTCCTAAGATATGTTAATTTGATAAGACCTCACTTTAAGCACACTACAGGAGGACTTAAGCCTCTGTTTGATGTTTTCAAGTTGGATGCAAATCCTAATTTCTCTGGACAATTAACTGATGAGAGACAAGAGGTTTTGCAGAAAGTAGATGAAGCTGTTAGTTAACAACAGATACATTATATAGAATATGATCAATAGTTAGCTGATTACACCCATAACAGTACTTTGGATAAAGGGCAGATTAACATGGTTTCATCTTTCTTTATCTCCATAGAAAGCTTTAATATTCTTTCTGAAGCTGTTGCTGTGTTGATACTGAATTGTAGGATAGAATCATGAAAGTATTTTGGAAAGAATGTCGTAAGAACCTGATGAAATATTTATTCCTTATTTCAAACAGAAACTAAATTGGTTATTCCAGAATACTAATATTTGGCCTATTGTATGTGCAAACCTTTGAGGCAAATTTGATAATCATTATCCAAAAGACAAGTTGTTACAGTTTTCCTCTGTGCTTTCTTCTGTATTTTCTGTAAATATAGCCATGCAACCCATAGAAAATTTGTTTACTCTATTTACACATGGCTCATCTAATGGGAAGACAATATATGTATTTGGATCACAGGATTATTCTCTTGACTTCTCCCTGTTTCAGCAAAGATAATTGAATTACGTGATTTAGCTACTGTTTGTGAAATGTTGAAAAAATCAAATTTTTAGTTTGTATACTGATATCCAATATATAGTTCTCAGTGTGTAATTGCTTGATATTGTTCCTTTCTGAGATACTGCTAATTCTCAAATTTTACAATTGTTCATACAAATACTGGTTAATTTAAGAAACATGAATTTTTCCTTAATTTATAAGGCATTTAAGAGCTCATACTAGATTGTCTGGACCACTTAATAAGGACAATGACACAGCAGACTTTTATACCAGGCAGATTATAGGCCTTACACAGTAACAATTGGCTATAAAATATCATTCTTTAACCATCAAAATTGTAATATGTTGACCCAATGATTTGACATGTACAGAGAATGTTCATTTAAATGTAAAAATTTCTTTATGTCCTCAATTTCTTCATGATGGTGTTAATCCGTTAGGACTTAAACCTAATCAACTATAGCAAATGGATACTACTCATTTCTGATTTTAGAAAATTAAAATATGTATATGTAACTTGACACATTTTTAGGGTTTCTAGTTGCAACTGCTTTAACAGGAGAAGCAAGTAAAATTGTAGTTAATCATTCCCTATATTGTTTCTCTTTGCTGGTCATTCCAAATCAGATTAAAACAGATAAAGGAACTGACTCTTGCAGGCATGAATTTCAGATTTTCTGTCTACAATTTAATATTACTCATATTACTGGTATTTCTTATAATCCTCAATGACAAGGTATTGTGAAACAAGTATTAAAATAATATCTTCATAAAACAAAAAAGAGGAAATTATGTATATATATATATATATATATATATATATATATATATATATATACACCAATACACCAAAAATTATTTAAATGATGCCATTTATTTAAAAATTGAAAATCTGGATGTTAGGTAACTCTCTGAGTGTGGTAGAACCAGCTACTAGTGCTTCTACTCTGGTTTTGCAATGAAAGCATATGAGCTTCATAGAACGGCAATAGATACAGATATAGAAAGGATAGAAACCCCTATTTCCTACTTGCAAGAATCTCTAATTCCTTGTCTGAAGTATTCCTTCAAAATTTGTGAAGATTTGATCTTTTAGTCTTCATCAGGGAGGACTGCGTATAGCTTTATATGAAGAATGTTACTTCTGCATCAATCATACAGAAATAGTAAAGGACTCTATGGCTAAAGTTTGGGATGGACTAGCCAAAAGGAAAAGAGAAAAAGGACAGAATTAGGAATGGTATGAATCCTGATTCTCTACTTTCTCATGTGTTACATCATTAATTTCTACACTGCGTGGACCATTAAACAAAATTTTGCTGCTTTTAACTTTTGGATCTTGTATCTTTTACAGATTGGTTGCCTTTATACAGATTGTTTTCAGAAAGCTGAAGTATTCACCATGACAGTTATTCATCACTATGTTGAAATGCATTGAGTGCATAATCACATGTCCCTCTTCACTTTGGTCTGAATGAGAAAGAGTGTGCTTTATACATATGGTAGTCAGAGAAGGGAAAATGTGTTCTTGAGATCCAAAGGACCTAAGACAGAGACATTCATCAATGCTTTGTTTTCACTACTTGACAGGTAATAAGGAGTAATATAAACATGGACCTAAGACAGACATGATCACCTGGCCACTCTTTACCATAGAAGGGATTATGGAAATCAAGTAAATCTTGTGCCCCCCAAACCTCATCCAGCTACTGGCACTGCTCATCATTAAAAAGCAAAAAAGGCAGAATTGTGCCTTTCCCAACCTTGAGCAGACTGAACAGACCTTGCTTGCTACATAGAAACTTAGCATCTAGGTACAGTCATCTGCTTTGTTTAAATTTACAGCTTCTTACAAGACCTTAACATCTAGGTGACATCAACAACGTTGTTCACACTTGCAACTTCCTACAAGAACCTAGAAGAACACACTGTTCACTGAGTCTGCTTTGCAACATTATCCACCTGAAACATTGGATGGGTTCTGTGGGCTTCCACTATATAAACACAGTGTTGAATATTAAAAATTGAACCTTGATCAGAGACTTATCTTGGCTTCATTCTTTAATTTTTCCCCCATCTTTATATTTTATATTGTTCATGGTAATTGTAAAGGGTGTTCTTTTCCCAATTCCTTTATCAGCTCATTTGTCATTTACCTAAAGGAGGGCTACTGAGTACTTTGAGCTAACTTGATGTTCAGCCACTATGCTGGAGGTGTTTATCACCTTGCTTATGTTTACTATCATATCATCTAGAAATAATGATACATTAATTTCTTCCTTTTTAATTTGTATCCCTTGGAACTCCTTTATTTGTCTTGTTGGTTTAGTTAGAACTTCAAATACTATATTAAATGAATAAGGAGAGTGTGTAGAGCCTTCTATTGCTGATTTAGTGGAACTGTTTTCAGTTTCTTTATATTTAGTTTCATGTTGGCCACTTGGTTCTATTTTTTGTTTGTTTGTTTGTTTGTTTGTTTGTTTCCAGACAGGGTTTCCCTCTGTAGCCCTGGCTGTCTAGAAACTCACCCTGTAGACCAGGCTGGGATTGAACTCAGAAATCCCCCTGCATCTGCCTCCCCAGTGCTGAGATAAAAAGAGTGCACCACACCACTGGCTGGCTGGCCATTGGGTTCTAATTTATTGCTTTGATTATGATTATGTATGTGCCTTGTATCCCTGATCTCTCTAAGACTTTTAACATGAAGGGGTGATGGAGTTTGTTAAAGGCTTTTTCAATATACGATTTGATCATGTGATCATTTTCTTTCAGTTGTTAGTATTGTAGATTATGTTGATTGATTTTAATATATTGAACTATCTCCACATTCCTGGAATGAAGCCTACTTAATCATGGTGGATGATGTTTCTATGTGTTTCTGAATATGGTCAAAGTTGCACTTAAAGAAATGTTCAAATCCTTAGTCAAAAAAGAAATTCAAATCAAAACAACCCTGAGATTCCACCTAAAACAGATCAGAATGTCTAAGATCCAAAACTCAGGTGACAGCACATGCAGGTGAGGCTGTGGAGATAGAGGAATACTGTTCCTTTTTGGGTGGGATTGCAAGCTATTACAACCACACTGGAAATCAATCTTGCAGTTCTTCAGAAGAATGGAAATAACTCTACCTGAAGACTCAGCTATAACACTTTTGGGCATATATCCAAAATATGCCCCACAATTCCAGAGGGACATATGTTCCACTATGTTCTTAGCAGCCTTATTACTAATAGCCAGATGCTGTAAACAACCCAGGTGTCCTTCAACAAAGGAATGGATACAGAAAATGTGGTTCATTTACACAATGAAATACGATTCTGCTATTAAGTATGAGGTCATCATGAGTTTTACAGGCATATGGTTGAAACTGGAAAATATCATCATGAGTGAGGTAAATCACACACACACACACACACACACACAAATGCATGGAATGTACTATCTAATAAGAGGAATTGACAAAAAGTAAAGAATACCTATGATATACCTTACAGAACTTAAGAAGTTTAACAATCAAATAGGTCCAAGTGAGGATAATTCAATACCACATGAAAAGGAAAAAATAAACATGAATGGCAGAAGGAGTGGCATACCTGGGTAGGCGTGGGGGTGGGTAGGGGAAAGTGGGACATGATCAAGTAGGATTGAGAGGAGAGAAGCCCAGAGGGATGAAGTTTTGGGAAGAGGGAGGTGGGGGGGGCCCTTTAGAAAGTTCCAGAGACCTGAGAGGTGAGAAACTTCAAGCAAGCAGTGTAATGCTCATCACTGGGGAGAAGGAATTAGAAAATTGTCCAGCTACAGTAGATAGAGAGGGCTCAATTCTGGAATGATGGGTTTAACAAGCCACAGTTAAAGTTTCTGACCCAGAATTATTCCTGTCTAGAATTACTGTATGGATAACATGAAGAGACTCAGAGAAATGTGGTCCAGGGACCAGACCAACTTGAGATTCATCTCAAGGGGTATCTCCAAGACTTGGCACTATTACTGATGCTATTTTCTGTTTAAAGACAGGATCCTATTATGGCTATCCTCTGAGAGATACAACTAGAAGCTGATTAAGACAGATGCAGGTCCTTACACCTAACAATTGGTCTGAAGCTGAGGAAACCTATGCTGAAATTATGAAAAGGATGGAAAAAACTGAAGGGTACGGTGAACGTATAAATAGACCAGTGGTTCATGCATTTGCATTTTTCCTTAATTTACCCAAATTTCAATGCTATATATACTGGAAAACATTGGTTTTAAAGACACAGTGTTCTGCAGTATCTGAATTTCACACATATTTAGCCAATTAAATACAGGAAACATATGGAAGAAAAACACTGTATCTATATTGAACATTTGAAGACTTTTTTCTTTCATTCTCTAAATAATACAATAAAACCATTTATAAAGAATGCACACTTTGTTATATATAATGAGTCTGAGAGAGGTGATTTAAAGCATGTGGGAGGATGTGTACAGGTTACATGCAAATAATGTGCTATTTTAGAGGAGAATTGAGCTACTAGGGACTTTGTTATTCGTAGAGCTTTTTGAAGCCCATCCTCAAGAAGAAAAAGTGTATAAGGTGCTCCCTAATATGGCTTAACAGGCTAAGATTTTAGCAAGTATTTCTAGCAAAACACAAGAGTAGGATGCATAGCAGCCTTCCTTTGGATGGATATGTGATGGGATTGATTCTCTAGGGCAAATAACTTTGCAATTCCCTGCAAGGCTGGTAGAGCACAGTTCTGTGAATACTGAGAAAAGATCAGTGGAGACGAGATGTTCTGAAGATGAGACAGGGAAAGGTAGACAAGGAAACAGAAATTTTCTTTTGTTAAGGTGAAATTTAACCACTCTCCTTACACCCTTGGGTTTGCTCCTACACAATCATGACCAAAACAATAAATAGAAAAAGAACAGGGGTCTGAACAGAAAACACAGTGGGGCTTAACATCAGTTTTAAAATAAACTAAAGGAGCTGGAGAGATGGCTTACCTGTTGAAAGCACTGGTTGTTCTTTTAGAGGACCCACATTGAATTCCTAGCACCCACATGGAAGTTCACAACTGTCTGTAACTTCAGTTCCACAGAAAATAATGTCTGCTTTTGAGCTCTGCAGGCACCAGGCACATGTGTGGGATCCATACATATATATCAGCAAAGCACTCATATGTACAAAAATAAATTGTTTTAAACATCTCACAAAGAAAATATCCAATAAAAGTAAACAACAAACCTCTCACAAATTTTTAAATAGACAAATCCAAATGACAGCATGAATTCAAAATCTATTTATTCTTGTTTTCACTTTCTTTTCTTCCTTCTTTCTTTTTGAAAATGAGATCTCATATAACCCAGAGGTTTTTCCTAATCACTATTTTTGTTTAAGATTTACTTTTTAATTTATGTGCATATGTGTGTTTTGTTATATGAATGTCACATGTGTACAGGTGTCCATCGATACTAACAGAGGGTGTCAGATCCCCTGGAGCTATGGACCGACAATTTAGTCATGGTTTCTCTTTACTTTCTGATCCTCACATGCCTACATGCAATCATCTTCATGTACCATCATCATCAGCTAGCAGAAATTTCTTGAAAATCTGAACTAAGTTTGTTAAAAATAATATTTGAGCAGGAGCAAGTCATATTTTCTTAATAAGTCAAGCAGAAAGAAAGAAATTTAGCATTACATTCTCCATAAAAATCAGAAAACTCTTTATGATAAAAATTTACACAGTATATATGATATATATTTCACAATATGTGCATGCGTGCATCTGTGTGCGTGTGTGTATGTGTGCGTATGTATGTGTGTGTGCATATGTGAAAGCTGAGTAAAAATTTTAAAAATGAACCCACTCCTTGTGATGAAAGATTATACTCTCAGCATTATAAAGGAATTGGAGGCAGGAAGATCAGCAGTTCAAGGTTATCTTAAGCTATGTAGCTGTTTGAGGCAAGCCCATGAAGTACATGCAACTGAGTACATGTTCACAGCCCCTGTGATGTGAGAAGGCTCAGTGCTCTCAGGATGTGTGTAATGCATGCCAGCAGCTGACATGGCAGAATATCCTACTCTTTACCAGTCCTCCCAGGCCCTTTACTCCATTCTCCTCTTCAATTCACTTTTTAGATTAGTAAGTTATGGCTCCAGTTAATAGATAACTCACGTGCAAATGCTTATGTAGCTAGGAAATTACACAGCTAGGATGTAGACCCAGCCACCAGGTATCAGTCCTCAATCACACGATATTTAACGACATGAAATCTTTTAATTACTTTTAGTTCTGGTACCAGTAGTTTTTCTACACCACAAATAAACAAGTATACTATTCTAAAGGATTGGTTTTGGTGATGTTTCATTTTTGCATAATTCATAATCTATCTACTGAAAAGAAAGTATTTTAAATTTTATCTTTTTTCAAATATATCCTATATTTTAACTTTCTCATATGTCCATTCTAAACAAAAACTGGTCCCTTTGTCCTCTTTCTTCCTTCCTTCCTTTTTTCCTTCCTTCTTTCCCTTCTTTCTTTCTTTCTTTCTTTCTTTCTTTCTTTCTTTCTTTCTTTC
>NW_021605116.1:0-10000 GCF_004785775.1 Grammomys surdaster | reverse complement strand
AAACCCCCATTGGCAGGAAAGGGTTACATCAAGGTGAGTTGTGCAAAAAGGACACATGGAACCCCACAGACAAACAACCCAGGCAATTGAAATGTTATTTGTTTTCCACAAAACAATGACAATTCCCTATTGCTGACAATAATGCCTACATAAATCACAGAACTGGGAGAAATCAAGCTGTTGCTTAAATAGATACTTCACCTGAATGTTCTAGTGCTGATGGTACTGGAAGACATACTACCAAAGGAAGAAGGTAGATACTAATATGGCAAAAAAGCTTTTAACATATAATAGTAAAGTATCTGTAACCCTTTACTATAATAGTTTCACAAAAGTTCTGAGAGCAACCAACAAATATTTTTTGTTGGATTTAAGGCCGAATCTGTAAGTTTACACCCATGACTGACACTGTTTCTAAGTACCTGAGAGCAGTTGCAACATTGGCCTACAGTAACCCAAACAGTAATGTTGCCTTAATTTATATAGCAACAAAAAATCTCCTAATGGTATTCTGCTATACTCATAGAATAGTGTCTTGCTCAGCAATCATTAGAGAAGCTTCCTCCTACAGCAGATAGGAAATAACACAGAGACCCATAAATGGACAATGTATAAAGGATGAGAGACCCTTAAAATATTCTATCTTGATTGGATTGTCTCCATGAAATTCCTCCCTCTCAGGTTCAGAGAATTCCTCAACAGAAGTTATGGAGCACCTGTAAGATCCTGAGTGGATAGAAGACACTGAAGAATCAAAGCCTTCTTAAACAACAGACCTGACATGCGCTGGGCCTACACAGGTCTGAACCAGATGGGGTCACATTAATGAGAGTGAGAAAGTGGCAAAAACTCCATCGGTCTCTCAGATGGCATCATCAATTGTCAAACATTTTCAAAGAGAAATCAGCTTTTTCAAAAAGAGTCTCAATGCATACACAAACTGTACTTCATTACAAGTCCTATGTCCACTAGTAGACTGTCAACATAAAACAAATGCAATGGTATTTTGGGAGGGGTAGGACTTTGACTAATATATTGATTTTTGATTTTGTATTTTCCGAGTGACTTTTGCTTCTGTGACTGAGTGGGTCTCCTCATCTATATGTGTTTTGTAGGCTTTATCTTGTTTCTGGTTTTAAACTCTAATTTGATTATTTGTTTCTAGTTGTGTCTTTTTTTTTCCTAGAAGGAAGAAGAGAGAATAAGTGTAAATTTTCATGGGTTGGAGTTTAGGATCTGAGAGGAGTTTGGAGTGGGAAAACCATGATCAAAATATATGAAAATATATTTTATTAAAAACAAATGATAAATAATAAAAACAGTAAAATGAAAAGCACATTCCTGATTTTCTGAGTAACATTTTGTACATCACATTGATTGCATTATATTTTAGCTCTGAATCTAGTTCAACAAAATGAAATAGTACACTGATTATTGTCTTTGCATTAGCATTCACACATATATAGCCAATATTGTAAAGGAAACACATTGATGGGGTGATTTAAAAATCAAGCTCAATATTACAAAAAAAAATGTTTCAACTCTGAAATCTTTATGGAAGGTCAAATATTTAGGTAGAATCAAGTAATTATTATAATTATATAAACTTTGATAAGGAAACCTGCAACAAACAAGTATATATTGAATGTATAGAGTAACAATCATCCTTCTGTTTCTATTTTGTTGAATACTTTGAGAAGTATTTGCATTAGCTCTTCATTGAATTTCTGGTAATATTCTAAGCTACAACCATCTGGCCCTGGGCTTTTTTGCTGTTGTTGGGAGGTTTTTAATGACTGGTTCTCTTTCCTTAGGGGTTATGGGAATGTTTAGATAGTTTATCTGATCTTGATTTAACTTTGACCAGAGCCTTTCTTCCTTGGAGGCAGGTAGAGCTGTGATCTGCATTAGAGCAGGGAGGTAGAAAATGCTATCTATCGTGAGGACAGGCATCTTTGTCCCTGTATAGAGCAAGCCTTCTGTGTCCCTGTGTCCCTATGTCCCTTGTTAGGACAGACCTCCTAGAAGAGAGGCTGGCTTTGGTATTCAGGGGCAGGCACATCAAGTGTATCTGTCATGGTTTCAAGTGGAGGTACAGATCCGACATACAATGAAGCTCAGGCAGAAAAGGATAGAACCAAAGTCTGCTGTGGTCTAGGAATTTCAGCTGGTGTGGCTATTGGAAAGAGTCCCACCTGCATTCCTGTAGATACAGACCTCCTGTGAGACAGGTAGACTGTGGGGAAAGGGGGCAGGCATGACAATCTGCCAAGATTTCAGGTGGAGGTGCATATCAGAAGGATTGTGTGTCTCATGCAGAATAGGGTACATAGGTGGGGTAAGAGAATCTAAGCTATACTGTTTAAGAGTCTTAGGTCTGATGGAATTTGGAATACTGGCATTGAATCATTAAAATTCCTCTTGCTTTTTGGATCAATTTAAGTCTTTGTATGGTTCACTCAGGGCATCTCCAGTAAGCTAAGGCTCCCCAAGAGTCTTACAAGGAAATTCAGGGTTGGAAATCAAGGCTTGAACCTCTATGCAAGAGCTGATGCAGAGGCTATGGGGGAGTGCTGCTTACCCTCTTACTCCTTCTTGCTTACTCAGTGGGATTCCTTACAGCATCCAGGACTACTTCACATAGGGCTGGACCCAATCCAGTCAATCACCAGTCACGCAAATATACTACAGGCTTTCACAGCACTTGTGAAGCAGAGGCAGGCCAATCTGGTTGGGTTATTTTCTCAAATAAGGTTCTCTCTTTCCAAATGACTTTAAGTCATGTCACATGGCATAAAATTAGCCAACACAATTCTGCTTATGTTTTTGTTTTTCTTGGGACAGTCTCATTTAGTACCAGCTGGCACAGCGAACAATGACCTTAAACTCTTGGTTGTCTGTTTTTACCTCTCCAGGCTAAGAATAGTTAAGTGTTTAATGTATTTTGTTTCCATTTACTTTTTTTTCCAAAATATTTTTTTAGCACTTTGGCACATACATATATAATATATTTCTGGTTCCACTTATTATCCTATCTTTATTAAAGTTATTCTTCTATTTCTTTTCTTAGATAGAGTCTAGCATCTTATGTATCCCTTGTTGGCCGCTAATTTGCCATATAGCAGAAAACAATCTTTCAGTTTCCTCTTTTTTTTTCAAGACAGAGATCCCTTATATAGCCCTGGCTGTCTTAAACCCACTTTGTAGATCAGGCTGGCCTTGAACTCAGAGATCTGCATGCCTCTCCCTCCAGTAGGCTGGGATTAAAGGCATGCACAAACATACCTGGCTTGAACATATTTACATTTTGTTTTGTGTGTATGGTATATGCAAGTGTTTCTGTAGGATGTCCACATATTTTTGTGAGTGTGCAGAGGACAAATTTCCACATAAGGCAATTTCCTCAGTTGCTCCCTGCCTTAGTTTTTGAGACAGGTTCTCCCACTGAGCCATCTCCATAGTCCTACCTTAAACTTCTGACCCTCTTGTCTCTGCCTCCCCGTGATGAAATTAGATACATAGGCCACCATGCCGTTAGTTCTTTTTTTGTTTTGTTTTGTTTTGATTTGTTTCGTTTTGTTTTTCTGAGACAGATTTTCTCTGTGTAGCCCTGGCTGTCCTGAAACTCACTCTGTAAACTAAACTGACCTCAAACTCAGAAATCTGCCTCTCCTTCACAAGTGCTGGGATTAAAGGTGTGCATCACCACAGCCTGGAATGCTGTCAGTACTTCAGATTGAATCTCAACATATAGCCCAGTCTGGCCAACATGATACTGTTGGTATCAGGCTGGAACCCAGTGACATCACATTTAGGCGACCTCCCACATTTTTGCCAAGGCAACTATCATACACTCCCAGAATCCACCTGGCTACCTCACCTTTACCTAGGAATGGCTATGTCACTGCCTATATACAACAAGCAGAACTTTCTGTCCTTGCCCTCTTTCTCTGCTGTCTTCTCCCATTTCTCTCCTTCCACCTTTGCCCTATCTCCTGAATAAAGCCCCCCCTCCTGGAATCATTTGGTCTGGTGTTGTGTGTTCTAAGGTGTGCATGGAAGTCTAACAGACACATAGCCCAGGATCACTTGAAATTTGCAGTCTTCCACTTTTCTGAGTCTACAGGGTTATAAAACAACCATGAACTAACCACTTTATACACTTATTTTAAAAGCAGGGTCATATGTGGCCCTCTGGCCTCAAAGTTGCTATATAGCAGAGGATAACTCAACTTCTGAACATCTTGTGTCCATCTCCTGATGATGGTCTATACCACCATGCCCAGTTTATGAGTTTCTAGGGATAGAATCCAGACTTCCTTGCCCACTGTCCAAACACTATCAACTGTGTTGCTTCTGCACTTTGGTATCATGTGCTAAAATGCTTTGGTCATCTACAATTTTACATATTTTGTCTGTATATGTATAAAGATGCATATGTGTGTGTACACACAAGAACCAGGTTGGTTTTATCTCCAGGGGTATGAGTGTCTCTGTGATTGGCTAAGGCTCTAGAAACTTATTCTAAAGCCTTAAAACTCATGCTGACTTACTGGTTTTACTCCAGACCATTTGACAGGGCAGCTCCTCATTGGCTACCCTGAGCTATCTATCTCATCAGATTCCTTTGTAACAACCTTTAAAGATTGGTGGCTGTAACACAAATCTTTAATCCCAGCATTCAGTAAGCAGAGGCAGGTGGATATCTGGGTTTGAGGCCAGCCTGGTCTACAGCCCATAAATGATACATATATTTTTGTTTCTTTATTTCTGCTATATCTTTAGTAATTATGTTATATTAAGAAAGTCCTCTTTCAAACTTTCATACAGTATGTATAAGCTAGCCTTTCTTCCTTCCTCCCTCCCTTCTCTCCTTCCTTCCTTCCTTCCTTCCTTCCTTCCTTCCTTCCTTCCTTCTTTCCTTTCTTCCTCCCTTCCTTAATTTATTTCCTTTTTAGAGATGATTTCGCTATTTTGCTTAAGCAGTCTTAGAAATGTCATTTTTTCTGGCTTAGCCTCTCAACTATTCTAACAACAGGTGTGTGTACCCATGCCATTAAAACTATTTTAAATTATTGCCATGTAACCAGACCCTAAAAAGACAAGACTTCATGTTATTAAACATTCAAAATTCCAAAAGGGTAGAAAAGGGTACCCTAACCTACTGAACTTGTGAACAAGGGTTCATTTTATATCCAATGGGACAAGAGGCCATGGCTGAAGATACTTTTGTTGAGTACAACCAAAGGCATGGCCTTGGCATCCAGTAGATATCTTGCTCCTGTATCCACTAAAGTGCTCAGAGAGAATTATCCAGTCCCGATGACAGATGTTAAAAGGTTAACCAATTCTCATCATTGGCCAGTCAGACTTTCCCATTTCAGAGTCTGCACATTAGATAACACTGAGAAGATGAAAATGAAGAGCAATTGAAAAAGAAAGATAAAGAGGAGGCAGTGGATGAACTATTTTTTAGGGGAATGAGAATTTAACCTAGCATCTTTTGAATATTATGTTCTCTCCTTCTTACTGAGCTACATGCCATTACCCAAAAAAGATCTGGTGAATTAGAAGAAATAATTACACTTAACATTTATTTGTACTCAAGTTAATTGCATACCTGCAATTCAGCCCTCAAAGGACAAATATAATAAAAATTATTTTCTAGAATATTACAGAAAACAGAGGAGCTGCCCTGTCAAATGGCCTGGAGTAAAACCAGTAAGTCAGCATGAGTTTTAAGGCTTTAGAATAAGTTTCTAGAGCCTTAGCCAATCACAGAGACACTCATACCCCTGGAGATAAAACCAACCTGGTTCTCGTGTGTACACACACATATGCATCTTTATACATATACAGACAAAATATGTAAAATTGTGGATGACCAAAGCATATCATATAGTGATATGCGAATAATCATTGGCATATCACTATGGGGCAGAAGCACCAGGAGGAAACTCAGGGAAGGCATGGGGAAGCTGAAATGGAATTGAAGTTCAACTCAAGACCATCCAGAGCTGCAGAGGAAGACCTGTATCAAAAACAAAACATCGTGCTGGAGAGATGGTTCAGCCATTAAGAGTGCTTGCTGCTCTTTTCGAGTTTGATACTCAGCATCCTCATCAAACAGATTCCAACCTTCTGTAAATCCAGATCCAGGGGAAACCAGTGCTCTTTCTCTTGGCAATAGAAATCTCTTTAAATCACAACCCCCACCCCCCATATATCCACATTAAGGAAAAAAATCATTAAAACACACCAAAAAAGATTAGAGAAGAATTAATGCAAATGCCTTTATTTGAACTACTATGTTGCTACCAGATGATATCACTTTTTAAAGTTAGATTAACATAATGATCTTGACAACTATAGCATAGAGCTTGACAGAACAAGAATACATCAAAAGCAACATACATACTTCCCCATTTTTGTGACAGTATCTCCTTGCTGTACATGTAAAACTTAAAACTCCATTGTATATTTTAGCATTCTGTAGTTATTAAATTTTTGTCTAAATGCTGGGCCAACTCTCTCCTCAAAAGTGTCATATTCAACATCAAGTTAAACTGAAAACAAATTTTGTGAGAAAGATTTCCAAATAAAGAAGTATGGATCAGACTGAGTTATTGAAGACAAAATATTTTATTTCAATTGAGCCTGGGTATGAGGGCCAAATGTAACCTTTGGGTCCAGTTTCCTTCACCTATAATTTATGCTTTTATTTATTTTTGTATGTTTTACAATCATGAAGACCCCCTTTTAGATATAGTAGCAAATCGGCAGACAAATTAGTTGTAATCAAAATATTCTAAAATGTACAAAATTAACAATGTACAAATATATTGTAAAAAGATACTGATTTTCACAATAATAGGTCTAGAAAAGCTTCTAGTACATTCTGCACAGCCAGTTACTTCAGCAGATTTTCAGCACTACAGAGCAAGCAAAGAACACTCATCTCCACACACCATCAGAGCACAGTTCTCCAGAAAGAACTGCTAGAACTTGGAAAGCAAAATGACCAGCTAATAACATTCCTATCTACACATCTAGGCAAGTCTCAAGAGATAGATATCCCCAGAGGGAAAAGATACATAGATAATACAAAGCAAGTGAGAATATCAAGGGCAGGATTATGGTAAGAGAGAGTAAAAGGTTGGATGTGGGCATGCTCAGATATGCTGAACAGATCTAGCTTTACAGGAAAGAGTAGTTGCTTGTCTACTAAAATGCTTTCTCTGAAGGCTGTCATGATTTATTAGTCTTCCTAATCAAAATTAAAAGTCCTTTAAATGACCATGACTTCTGATGCCACCAGCATGTCACCTGGGACAAGCTGACTTGCTAGTCATGCAACTGTTAGTAAGATTGGTTGTTTTACACTCTCTTCATCCTTCTGCCCATCAAACAGGAACACAGGGTCATGACCATCTTCAGTTTCATTACCACAAGTTCATTGGGAAGAGCATATACGCTGGCTCAGATTTTTCTAGCCATTGACACTGCATGCCTGGTATTTGAGGAAACAAAAATCAAGATGAGTTTTTTTTTCCATTAAGAACACCTTTGCACTCTTTCAAAAAAGGATTATTTTATTTTACTCACTTTGGTGTTGTGCCTTAATGTATGTCTGTGTTAGATCCCCTAAACCTGAAGTTATGGACAGTTGTGAGCTACCTGGCAGGTGCTGGGACCTGAGCATGGGTCCTCTAGAAGAGCTGCTCTTAACCACTGAGCCAAAGGACATCCCAAGCACACCATTTAAGAGAAGTACTCCCTCATATATAACCTGATTGTTGGGTTGCAAAATTTCTGTATTGAAAGTATAACTTAGATTGCTGGGCTTGGTGGCACATGCTCATAAGCCGATTATCATAGTACTCATGGGGCAGAAGGAGAGGCCAAATATGTCCTGTAAGTTTCAAAGCAGTCAGAAGTGCACAGTGATATTTTTTTTCTCAGAAAACATAAAATACAAGTTAATAATTTCACATTTTTTTCTGCTTAATTTTTGTTTTGAATTGATTTTTAACTTATATTAAATCAAAATATGAGATTTATTTTATGTGCATGAGTGTTTTGCCTGCATGTACGGTTGTGCACCACATGTGTCTTCCTGATGATTGAAAACATCTGGAGAGGGTATTAACTTTCCTGGAAGTGGAGGTCCCACCATGCGAGTGCTGGGGACTGAATCCAGGTTATCTGCAAGAGCAACAAGTACTCATCTCTCCTGCCCCATGCTATACTAAATTTTTACAGTTTGTTATTTTGGATTTCAATTACACATTTCTTCCCAATATCAAACGAAAAGGATAGCTTGATGCACTGAGTTCATATACAAATGAAACTGTTAGGCAGACATGGTGGTACACACCTTTAATTCCAGGACTTGGGAGACAGAGGCAGGGGCATCTCTGAGTCTGATACCTGATCTACAGAGAGATACATGATTGCCAGAGAAATTATATCTTGAAACAACAAACAAACAAACAAACAGCCTATCTCTTCAAAAAAAGGAAATCTGTTAGTGTGTTAGTGTGTGTGTGTGTGTGTGTGTGTGCATGTAAAACTATATAAGTTGACTGTGACAATCAATTATGAAATTATCTATGCAGCGTAATGAGGTAACAGATTCTTAAAAAATCTGTAAACTTTCTTTATATTCAGGCATGAAGTTACAAATGATAGCATTGCATTCTTACCAGAGGTCACATATTGTTTCATTGTCCCATGTGGGCTCTACAAAGCTATTCTCACAAAAGGATGGGGAATCAAGTAGTAAGGTTAAGGGGCACAATGGGGAGATGTTGGTGATGGGGTATACAATTGACACTAAAGAGCAGAGAGATAAAATATAGTTAAGGTTAGGCAGGTATAGAGCTAGAACCTAGGTTTTCTGTGTGCTTGGGAATGTTCTGCTTTGTCTGATAACAGTGTTTTAAGCCTCTGAAATTGTGGATTGAATATGCTTGGCCCATAAAAAGTGGTAACAGTTAGGAGGTATGGTGTTGCTAGACTAACTGTGTCACTGTAGGGATATGCTTTGGAGGTCTCCTCCAACACTCAGGTTTCACCCATTGCAGAAGAAAATTTCCTCCTCGTTGCCAGAGGATGCCAGTCTTTTCCTGACTGCTTTTGTATCAAGATATAACTCTCAGCTCCTCCTGAACCATGCCTGCCTGGATGCTGTCATTCTCCTGCCTTGATGATAATGGATTGAATCTCTGTACCAGTAAGGAAGCCCCAATTAAATGTTATCCTTTATAAAAGTTGCTTTGGTTATGGTGTTTCTTCTCAGCAACAGAAACCCTAATTAGGACAAAAAGTCAACTTAACCCCTTAAGAGAGAAGAAATCTTCTCTAGATATCAATGCTAACAAGGAGAAGGGGGATTGACTCAGAATGGATCTGCTTGGCTGGAACACCAGTGTTCTTGTATGACCCCAAGTGACCAGAGATAGTTGCCCTTACTTGGTGCTATAGTGCTTGTCATCTTGTGTTAGATTTCACTCTTCTCAAGGTCATAGTTAATGTAGCCTGGCTGGATGGCATCAATTAAATCCACAACTGCCAATCTGCAGCTGATTGTCTTGGCATATTATGAAAGAAGGAACAAGCAACTCTTACAATTCCACTATTTACAAATGATCATTTGCTTCTTTATGTTACCATGACCAAGGAAAGGAAAATTTTGCCACTATCTCAACAATAGGAACTCTTACAAAGAAACTAAAGGTTGCCTTTACAATAACTGGTATCATCTACCAAACATAATGTATGCTAGTCAGTATTCTGACCTTAAAACTCTGAATGGAAGGTGACTTTCCAGTTCTGCTCAATGCTCTGTTGACCCAGTTTACAATGATGTCATCATTTGCTTTCTGACCCTCTCCAAGGTCTTCTGGAACATTAAGGGTATATCTAAGAAAAGTAGAAGAAAGGTAAAATACACTCTATGAAAAAAATATAAATATTAGAAATATACTTCATGTACATT
>NW_021605115.1:17334-29942 GCF_004785775.1 Grammomys surdaster | reverse complement strand
CTAATAGAAAGGCTTGTGGTCAATGCCATGACACCAGATGACTGGTACAATACCGTTAAGGCTTGCCTAACTATGGGACAGTATCTAGATTGGAAGTCTATTTTCCAAGAGCTTTGTGTTTCACAGGCAAGACAAAATTTAGCTCAAGGGCATCCACAATGGAACTTTGATATGCTTACAGGACAGGGACAATGGGCTATCAATCAAACGACCTACCCTGTAGAGGTATACGAACAGATCAATAAGGCAGCAGTAAAAGCGTGGAAAAGCCTACCCAACAAAGGACAGGTTTCAGGAAACTTAACAAAAATTATCCAAGGGAATACAGAGCCATTCTCAGACTATGTAGATAGAATGATGGAGGCAGCAGGAAGGATTTTTGGAGATCCTGAGACGGCCATGCCTCTCATAGAACAACTTATTTTTGAGCAGTGCATTAAAGAATGCAGAAACGCTATTACACCCTGGAAAGGGAAAGGTCTAAATGCATGGGTGAAGGCTTGTAGAGAGATAGGGGGACCTTTATCTAATGCCGGTTTGGCAGCTGCTGTCTTAGCAGCTCAGAGGGCCTCTAATGTCAAATGTTTTAGATGTGGAAAAATGGGACACATACAAGGACACTGTAGGGCGCCTAACGCCACTAACAACAATCGTCCAAAGGTGCCTGGAATGTGTCCTAGGTGTAATAAAGGGAAACATTGGGCAAATGTATGTAGGTCTGTTAGAGACAACAGAGGACGTGTAATTTCTCCTCTGCCAAAAAACGGGCAACGGGGCCCACTTCCCCAGGGCCCGCAAATGTATGGGGTAATAGAGAGCTTACAGAACAATCCTCAGCAACATCGAGGGATAAAGCAATCAAGAGAGCCACGTCAGGCTCGGCGGGACTGGACCTCTGTGCCACCGCCAGAGCAGTACTAACACCTGCCATGGGTTGTCAACCTATTCCTTCTGAATTTTCAGGACCTTTACCTGAAAACACAGTGGGATTAGTGCTAGGAAACTCATCTACGACTCTAAGAGGACTGGTTGTTCACCCTGGAGTCATAGATCAGGATTATGAGGGACAAATAAAAATTATGTGCTCATCACCAAGGGGGATTAGTTCTATAGCTCCTGGTGATAAAATTGCACAGCTATTAATCCTCCCTAGTTTACATTCATTCGTTTCTAGTAAAGATTTGACTAAGAGCATGAGGAAATTTGGTTCATCTAGAGGACAAAGTGTATTCATTTCATTAGATTTAGAAAAACGCCCCACATTAGACTTAAAAATTCAAGGAAAGCCTTTTACGGGACTCCTAGACACAGGAGCAGAAACTACCATTATTTCTACCAAGTGGTGGCCAAAAGGTTGGCCTGTCAGTAGCTCTTCACAAACTCTACAAGGTCTCGGATATGAGTCAACCCCTGATGTTAGTACAAGAACTTTACATTGGGAAGATTCTGAAGGCAGGCGAGGGACAGTTGTTCCTTATGTCTTGCCACTTCCTGTTAATTTATGGGGAAGAGATATCCTTAAACAATTAGAATTTAGACTCACTAACGATTATTCTATGCAGAGTCAGAAAATGATGAAAGAAATGGGATGTGTCCCTGGAAGAGGATTGGGGAAAGACTTACAAGGCAGGATCAGCCCTATTTCTCTCATAGAAAAACAAGACAGGAAGGGACTGGGTTTTTCCTAGGGGCCGTTGAGGATACATTGCCTATACCTTGGTTGTCAGAGGAAACTGTATGGGTTCCTCAATGGCCGTTAACCTCTGAAAAACTAACAGCTGCAAAAGCTCTAGTTAAAGAACAACTAAAACTAGGACATCTAGAGCGTTCTCAGTCACCATGGAATACGCCTATATTCGTGATTAAGAAAAAGTCAGGTAAATGGAGGTTATTACATGATCTTAGAGCTATTAATAATCAGATGCAATTGTTAGGATCGGTTCAAAAGGGTCTGCCACTACTAACAGCCTTGCCTAGGCATTGGGAGATTATAATAGTAGACATCAAAGATTGTTTTTTCTCCATACCCTTACATCCCAAAGATAAGATTAGATTTGCTTTCACTCTCCCAAGTATTAATCACGAGGAACCAGACTGTCGATATCAATGGAAGGTCCTGCCACAAGGCATGGCCAATAGTCCTACTATGTGTCAAATATATGTCTCTTCTGCCATAGAACCAGTTAGACAACAGTTTCCTAAGATTAAAATTTGTCATTACATGGATGATGTACTTTTATGTACTAATAACAGAGAAGTTTTGCACCAAGCGTTTTCCATGTTAATTTCTACCCTAAAACAGAGAGGACTATCTATAGCCCCTGAAAAGATTCAGGAAGGAGAGATAGGAAATTTCTTGGGAGCAATAGTTACCCCTGAGTATATAAAGCCACAAAAGATTACTATTAGAAGAGATAAATTAAAAACATTAAATGATTTTCAAAAACTACTCGGAGATATCAACTGGATTCGTCCCTATCTAAAATTAACTACAACTGAACTACAACCCTTATTTAAAATACTTGAGGGAGATTCTAACATTACCTCATTGAGAACTTTGACCCCTGAATCGTCTAAAATATTAGATAAAATAGAGATTGCTATACAACATGCTCAGCTAGATAGACTTAACCCCGAATTGTCCTTCCAGTTATGTATTCTTCCTTCTCCAAAACAACCAACTGCGGTGCTGTGGCAACAGGGACCTTTGTTATGGATTCACCCACATAGCTCTCCCGGAAAGACTTTAGGCTATTATCCTACCCTAGTTGCAGAATTGGCTTTAAAGGGACTTCAACTGTCTGTGACACATTTCGGACAAGATCCTGATACAATTATATGTCCTTATACTGGATATCAAATTCAAATTTTATGTGCATCTCAAGATGCTTGGGCAATTTTAAAATGTTCATTTCCTGGAAATATTGACAACCATTATCCTAAACATCCCTTGTTACAATTTGCTCTGTCCAATCCATTTATATTTCCAAAAATTACTAAAACACACCCTATTCAACAAGCATTGGATATTTATACTGATGGTTCTAAGACAGGTATTGGTTGTTATGTGGTTAATAAGATTCCTACTCAAATTCAGTTTAATTATACGTCACCTCAATTAGTGGAATGTGCTATTGTAGCTATAGTGTTACAGAGATTTTCAGAGCCTATAAACATACTCTCAGACTCACATTATGTTGTAGAGGCTGTTAAACAATTAGAAGTGGCTGATTTTATTCACCCTAAAAGCAGGGTTGCTCAGATATTTAAAGATATTCAAACTCATATTCGTAATAGGTGTCATCCATTTTCTATTCATCATATGAGAGCACATTCATTGCTTCCAGGACCTATGTCTCAGGCTAATGCTATCGCTGATAAAGCCACTAAAAACCTATATTGGGTAAGCTCGCCATTAGAAGGCGCAGTTGAATTTCATAAGCTCTATCATGTACCAGCCAATACCTTAAAATTAAAATTTCATTTAACCTGTGCAGAAGCGCGAGATATTGTTCTCAAATGTACCTCCTGTGCAGAATTTAGACCCTCTCCATCTATAGGGGTTAATCCCAGAGGTCTACAACCTCTTCATATTTGGCAAATGGATGTTACTTATTACAATTCCTTTGGAAAACAAAAATTTATTCATGTATCTGTAGATACATGCTCTGGCATCATTCATGCCACCCCCCTTGCGGGAGAAAAGGTGTCACATGTTATTACTCACTGTCTTGAAGCCTGGGCTGCTTGGGGCAAGCCCCTTCAGCTGAAAACTGATAATGGACCAGCTTATACATCTAAAACTTTCCAACAGTTTTGCTTGAGGCTTGATGTCCATCATGTAACTGGTTTGCCATATAACCCTCAGGCACAAGGAATTGTGGAACGTGCCAATGGCACATTAAAAACCTACTTACAAAAACAAAAGGGAGGAATAGGCCCCAACATGGGACCTAAGACATCTATCTCCCTAGCCCTATTTACCTTAAATTTTCTAAATTTGGATTTTGAAGGACGATCTGCTGCAGATAGACATGCAGCTCCAAATCCTCAGAAAGAATATGTCAAATGGAAAGATGTCTTAACTAACCAATGGAAGGGCCCGGATCCAGTCTTGGTGAGATCCAGGGGAGCCATCTGTGTTTTTCCACAGGATCAAGAAAATCCAATCTGGATACCAAGTAGACTGACCAGAACTGTAAAGGAAGACTCACCAACCCCTGAAGAAAATGCTAAAGATCCTGCTGATGATCTGCTTCCTTGAGAGAGTGATAAGTATACCATTGTGGGCTGTGGTAAGATCATGGCCAGTTCCCATTCCAGTACATTCCCACTCTAAAGTACTGCCGATGTTTACATCATCGAGCTGTCAGCTGGAGGCACCATGTGCCATACCCTTAGACAAAGAGACTGTCGAGTATAATGCATCAAAATTTAGATTAAATGATACCTTGTGTTTCACCATAATAAACCGGGCAGAGACCCCATGCATCATACTTCGCAATGCCACATTGGGGCATTGGTTTGACCCTTTTAGAGACTCCCAAATAGGCACTGGTATCCTGCTTGAAGTAATCAACAACATAGTGGCAGGACAATCTGAGGCCAGTGGAAAAACATCAAACCAAAAACAGTCCCCTGTGAATATCACTACACTATTGCTAAAAAGTAAGGTAACCATACTTGAGCGATCATATTGGCAAACCAATAATGCTACCAATGTCAGAGTATGGCCGTGGTGTCCTCCAGATAAGTCTTTTCCACCAGTGTTTACACACTGCCAATCCAAAAAGATGCCTAAGGTAGAGGTATCTCGAGGGTTCACTTTGTTGCTGCCTTTAAAAAGGATGGCTATGACAGAAAATAAAACAGGAAATGTAAACGAATGGCCATTTTATCAATGGGTATTGACAAATTTAGCGGGGGCTGCTACCAGCTTATCAGCCTTTGCAACTCTAGGTGAGTCACAACATGACATTTGGAATATATCAGCGACCAGAACTAATACTACACCAGTGATATTGAATAACATCAAATATAATAACTTGTTGGCGAATTATTCAGCCACAAGGGCAGCAGTTTGTGTTTCGCCTCCATTCCTTTTTATTTTAGCAGAATTTAAAAATAAAAGCAGCATATTAGATTGTACAAATGTCACCTGCCAGTTGACAGAATGCTGGAATGGGTCTGCATCCTTAGCACTGCTGGTGCGGGTTCCAACCTTTGTCCCTATACCTGTGGATGCTGATCCCGATAAATTTCCAATAATCTCCTTGATTAGAGAAAAGAGAGATTTTGGCATCACAGCGGCCATTGTGACAGCCATTGCAGTGTCGGCTGTTGCAGCGGTGACTGCGGGTGTTGCCCTAGCCAATCAGGTACAAACAGCAGAAACAATAAATAATATAGTAAATGCCTCGGCAGACGCCATGGTAAAACAACATAAAATGAATAGTCATTTAATTTCTGGAATACTGCTTGCTAATCAGCGAATAGATTTATTACAAAGCAAAATGGAAGAAATTGCTGATATTCTTCAAATAGGCTGTATAAGCCATACTAAACACATGTGTATCACACCTTTAAAATATAATAATGAGTCTTTTCTAGAAAGTACTAAATTGTCTAATTTTTTACAAGGAGATTGGTCGCAACAGGCTGAGGAGCTGCAAGAAGAACTCCTGCTCAAGATTGCAGTTTTGAATGGGACCAGGATCGCCCCGATTGAGTTTGGAGACTTCACTTCCTGGCTCACGTCCGCCTTCTCCTACTTTAAAGAGTGGGTGGGAGTGGTACTCTTTGGCTTATTGATCCTTGGGGGAATGCTCTTCATGATCTGGTTGCTCTGCAAATTTAGAAACCAACAACATAGAGAAAAGATTCTAATCACTCAAGCGCTGCTGGCTCTAGAACAAGGGACATCCCCCCAAGCTTGGTTGAATATGCTTAAACGATGAGACACTATCATTCAATGGGGGATCCTGAGGGCTCCTGTTCCCATTGCACCAGGAATCCTGAGTGGTAGTCCTCCACACTTCCCAGGGCTCGGGTTCCCATTGCACGGGACATAAGTGTGGAGGGTCTCACAACTGTTTAATTGCCTTGAACGCCTTACTGGCAGAACAGTGGGCTTGATTGGCAGAATAACAGTTGGGAATTTGTTGTAGCAATATAATAAAGAAGGGGGAGATGTTGGGAGCCGCGTACGCCATTCAACAATGGCGCAGCTCCGTATGGGAGCCGCATACGCCAACTGTCAATGGCGCGGCTCCGTCAGCGGTTGCGGCTCCGTCAAGAAGCCGCATTCAAAGACGTGGCTCCGTGAGGGAGCCGCACTCAAAGGCACGGCTCAGTCAGGGAGCCGTGAAGCAAAGCGCGCTGGCTCCCTGCCTCTCAGCCCATGAGGGAGCCGTGAGGTAAAGCCTGAGTAAGGCGCGCCGGCTCCCTGCTTCTCGGCTCTGACAGAGCCATGAATGGGAGCGCGCATGCGCAGAGCACGCCGGCTTCCCGCGCTCTGGTTCCAGTCAGAGCCCAGCCGATTGTGCGCATGCGCAAAGGACAAAAAATGAATATGCTAATTAAGCCTTACTCTAAGAGCACTCCAAGAGCCAATAAGAAACTGGTATGCTAATTAGGCATCATTAAGGAGCCAATGAGCATGCAGTAAGTCCTCCCAGGATCCTATATAAGCAGTGGGTTCTGGGGCTCGGGTGTCCTTCGCCACTACCATCTACAAGAGCTGTAACACCATCTAAGAGCTGTAACATCATCTGAAATTGCTGTAACCAGTAAATTGCTGTCAAAAGAATCCTGAAGTGTGGCATGTTCTCCTTATCGGCGAGGCGGCGCGTCGCATATCTTTATTTAAAAACCAATTCTGTCAATACCTTTTTTTAAAAAACATTTCTGTTAATATCTTTATTTAATAACCAATTCTTTAACTATCTTTATTCAATAACCAATTCTGTCAATATATTTATGTAATAAACAATTCTGTCAATATCTTTATTTAAAAACCAATTCTGTCTCTATGACTGATGACTATTGATATTTCAGCTTTATTTATTTCTGCTTTACCATGAACTCTAACAGATGACTATTGATTAATCAAGTTCATTTGTTTCTGATTTACTATTATCCACGAATGCTGAATATTAATAACTCATGTTCATTTATTTCTGACTTACTATTATTTATGACTGATGACTATTTATATTTCAGTGTTATATATTTCTGATTTTCTATTAACTATGATATATGACTGTTGGTTGTTCATGTACATTTATTTGTGAATTACTATTATCCACGAATTGTTATTATTGATTATTCATGTTCATTTATTTCTGACTTACTATTATCTATAACTGATGACTACTGATATTTCAGCTTTATATATTTCTGATTTACTATGAACTCTGACTGATGACTATTGATTAATCAAGTTCATTTTTTTCTGATTTACTATTATCCACGAATGCTGAATGTTGATTATTCATGTTCATTTATTTCTGAATTACTATTTTCTATGACTGATGACTATTCATATTTCAACTTTATATATTTCTGATTTACTATGAACTCTGACAGATGACTATTGATTATTCGTCTCCATTTATTTCCTATTGACTATTATCCACGAATGCTGAATATTGATTATTCATGTTCATTTATTTCTGACTTACTATTTCCTATGACTGATGACTATTCATATTTCAGCTTTATATATTTCTGATTTCCTATTAACTATGACATATGACTATTGGTTGTTCATGTTCATTTTTTTCTGAATTACTATTATCCACGAATTGTTATTATTGATTATTCATGTTCATTTATTTCTGACTTACTATTATTTATGACTAATGACCTTTGATAATTCAGCTTTATTTTTTCTTGTTTACAATTATCTATGACTGATGACTATTGATTAATCAATTTCACTTGTTTCTGATTTACTATTTTCTATGAATGCTGAATATTGATTATTCATGTTCAGTTATTTCTGACTTACTATTATCCATGATAGATGACTATTGATATTTCAGCTTTATATATTTCTGATTTCCTATTAACTATGACATAAGACTAATTGTTGTTCATGTTCATTTATTTCTGAATTACTAATATCCATGAATTGTTATTATTGATTATTCATGTTCCTTTATTTCTGATTTACTATTATCTATGACTGATGACTTTTGATATTTCAGCTTTATTTATTTCTTGTTTACAATTAACTATGACTGATGACTATTGATTAATCAATTTCATTCATTTCTGATTTACTATTATCCACGAATGCTGAATGTTGATTATGCATGTTCATTTATTTCTGACTTACTATTATATATGACTGTTTACTATTGATATTTCAGCTTTATATATTTCTCATTTCCTATTAACTATGCCATATGACTATTGGTTGTTCATGTTCATTTATTTCTGAATTAATATGATCCACGAAATGTTATTATTGATTACTCAAGTTCATTTATTTCTGACTTACTATTATCTATGACTTATGACTATTGATATTTCACCTTTATTCATTTATGCTTTCCCATGAACCCTAACTGATGACTATTGATTAATCAAGTTCATTTGTTTCTGGTTTACTATTATCCACGAATGCTTAATGTTGATTATTCATGTTCATTTATTTCTGACTTTCTATTATCTATGACTGATGACTAATGATATTTTACCTTTATATATTTCTGATTTACTATGAACTCTGACTGATGAGTATTGATTAATCAAGTTCGTTTGTTCCTGATTTACTGTTATCCACGAATGCTGAATATTGATTATTCATGTTCATTTATTTCTGACTTAGTATTTTCTATGACTGATGACTAATGATATTTCACCTTTATATATTTCTGATTTCTTTTTAACTATGACATATGACTATTGGTTGTTCATGTTCACTTATTTCTGAATTACTATTATCCACGAATTGTTATTATTGATTATTCATGTTCATTTATTTCTGATGACTATTGATATTTCATCTTTATTTTTTCTTGTTTACAATTAACTATGACTGATGACTATTGATTAATCAATTTCATTAATTTCTGATTTACTATTATCCATGAATGCTGAATATTGATTATTCATGTTCATTTATTTCTGACTTACTATTATCTATGACTGATGACCAATGATATTGCATCTTTATATATTTCTGATTTACTATGAACTCTGACTGATGACTATTGATTATTCGTGTACATTTATTTCTGATTGAATATTATCCACGAATGCTGAATGTTGATTATTCATGTTCATTTATTTCTGACTTACTGTTATCTTTGACTGATAACTAATGTTATTTCACCTTTATATATCTGATTACTATGAACTATGACTGATGACTATTGATTAATCAAGTTCATTTGTTTTTGATTTACTATTATCCACGAATACTGAATGTCGATTATTCATGTTCATTTATTTCTGTCTTACTATTTTCTATGACTGATGACTATTGATATTTCAGCTTTATATATTTCTGATTTCCTATTAACTATGACATATGACTATTGATTGTTCATGTTCATTTATTTCTGAATCACTATTATTCACGAATCGTGATTATTGATTATTCATGCTCATTTATTTCTGACTCACTATTATCTATGTCTGATGATTAATGATATTTCACCTTTATATATTTCTGATTTACTATGAACTCTGACTGATGACTATTGATTAATCAAGTTTGTTTATTTCTGATTTAATATTATCAACGAGTACTGATTGTTTATTATTCATGTTCATTTATTTCTTACTTACTATTATCTATAACTGATGACTAATGATATTTCTCCTTTTTATATTTCTGATTTACTATGAACTCTGACTGATGACTATTGATTAATCAAGTTCCTTTGTTTCTGATTTACTGTTATCCTCAAATGCTGAATATTGATTATTCATGTTGATTTATTTCTGACTTACTATTATCTATGACTGATGAGTAGTGATATTTCTGCTTTGTTTATTTCCGCTTTCCCATGAACTCAGAATGATAAGGATTGATTAATCAAGTTCATTTTTTCTGATTTACTATTATCTATGATTGCTGAATGTTGATTCTTCATGTTCATTTATTTCTGACTTACTATTATCTATGACTGATGACTAATGATATTTCACCTTTATATATTTCTGATTTCCTATTAACTATGACTTGTGACTATTGTTTGTTAATGTTCATTTATTTCTGAATTACTATTATCCACGAATTTTTCTTATTAATTATTCATGTTCATTTATTTTTGACTTACTATTATCTATGACTGATGACTAATGATATTTAACCTTTGTATATTTCTGATTTACTATGAAGTCTGACTGATGACTATTGATTAATCAAGTTCGTTTGTTTGTGATTTACTATTATCCACGAATGCTGAATATTGAATATTCATGTTTATTTATTTCTTACTTGCTATTATCTCTGACTGATGACTATTTATATTTCAGTTTTATATATTTCTGATTTCCTGTTAACTATGACATATGACTATTGTTTGTTTCAGTTCATTTATTTCTGTATTAGTATTATCCACGTATTGTTATTATTGATTATTCATGTTGATTTATTTCTGACTTACTATTATCTATGACTGATGACTATTGATATTTCAGCTTTATTTTTTTCTTGATTACAATAAACTCTAACTGATTACTATTGATTATTCTATTTCATTTATTTCTGATTTACTATTATCCACGAATGCTGAATATTGATTATTCATGTTCATTTATTTCTGATTTACTATTATCTATGACTGATGACTATTGATATTTCAGCTTTATTTTTTTCTTGTTTACAATTAACTATGACTGATGACTATTTATTAACCAATTTCATTTATTTCTGATTTACTATTATTCACAAATGCTGAATATTTGTTATTCATTTTCATTTATTTCTGACTTACTATTATCTATGACTGATGACTATTGATATTTCAGCTTTATTTTTTTCTTGATTACAATAAACTCTAACTGATTACTATTGATTATTCTATTTCATTTATTTCTGATTTACTATTATCCACGAATGCTGAATATTGATTATTCATGTTCATTTATTTCTGACTTTCTATTATCTATGACTGATGACTATTGATATTTCAGCTTTTTGTATCTGATTTCAATTAACTATTACATATGACTATTGGTTGTTTATGTTCATTTATTTCTGAATTACTTTTATCCAAGAGTCATGATTATTGATTATTCATGTTCATTTATTTCTGACTTATTATTATCTATGACTGATGACTATTGATATTTCAACTTTATATATTTTTGATTTACTATGAACTCTGACTGATTAGTATTGATTATTTGTGTCCATTTAGTTCTGGTTTACTATGAACTCTGAGTGATGACTATTGATTAATCAAGTTCGTTTGTTTCTGTTTTACTGTTATCCACGAAAGCTGAATGTTGATTATTCATGTTCATTTATTTCTGACATACTATTATCTATGACTGATGACTAATGATATTTGTCATTCATATATTGGTGATTTAATATGGACTCTAACTGATGACTATTGATTAATCAAGTTCGTTTGTTTCTGGTTTACCGTTATCCATGAATGCTGAATATTGATTATTCATGTTCATTTATTTCTGACTTACTATTCCCTATGACTGATGACTATTGATATTTTGGCTATTTTATTTCTGATTTCCTATAACTATGACATATGACTATTGTTGTTCATGTTCATTTATTTCTGACTTACTATTATCTATGACTGATGACTAATGATATTCCACCTTTATATATTTCTGATTTAATATGAACTGACTGATGACTAATGATTAATCAAGTTCTTTTTTTTCTGATTTACTGTTATCCACGAATGCTGAATTTTGATTATTCATGTTCATTTATTTCTGACTTACGATTATCTATGACTGATGACTAATGATATTTCACCTTTATATATTTCTGATTTCCTATCAACTATGACATATGACTATTGGTTGTTCATGTTTATTTATTTCTGAATTACTATTTTCCACGAATTGTTATTACTGATTATTCATGTTCGTTTATTTCTGACTTACTATTGTCTATGACTGGTGAGTAATGATAATTCACCTTTATATATTTCTGATTTCCTATTAACTATGATATATGACTATTGATTGTTCATGTTCATTTATTTCTGAATTACTATTATCTATGACTGATGTCTAATGATATTTAACTTTTATATATTTCTGATTTACTATGAACTCTGACTGATGACTATTGATTAATCAAGTTAGTTTGTTTCTGATTTACTATTATCCATGAATGCTGAATGTTGATCATTCATGTTGATTTATTTCTGACTTACTTTTATCTATTACTGACGACTAGTGATATTTTACCTTTATATATTTCTGATTTACTATGAACTCTGACTGATGACTATTGATTAATCAAGTTCGTTTGCTTCTTATGTACTATTATCCACAAATCGTGATTATTGATTATTCATGTTCATTTATTTCTGACTTACTATTAACTATGACTGATGACTATTGATATTTCAGCTTTATATATTTCTGATTTCCTATTAACTATG
>NW_021605115.1:0-17324 GCF_004785775.1 Grammomys surdaster | reverse complement strand
CTATTGATATTTCAGCTTTATATATTTCTGATTTCCTATTAACTATGTCATATGACTAATGGTTGTTCATGTTCATTTATTTAAGAATTACTATTACCCACGAATCGTGATTTTTGTTTATTAATGTTCATTTATTTCTGACTTACTATTATCTATAACTGATGACTAATGATATTTCACCTTTATATATTTCTGATTTACTATGACCTCTGACTGATGACTATTGATTAATCAAGTTCGTTTGTTTCTGATTTACAGTTATCGACGAATGCTGAATAATGATTATTCATGTTCATTTATTTCTGTCTTATTATTATCTATGACTGATCACTATTAGTATTTCAGCTTTATATAATTCTGATTTACTATGAACTCTGACTGATGAGTATTTATTATCGTGTTCATTTATTTCTGATTTACTATTATCCATGAATGCTGAATATTGATTATTCATGTTCATTTATTTCTGACTATTATCTAAGACTCATGACTAATGATATTTCAGCTTTATATATTTCTAATTTACAATGAAGTATGACTGATGAGTATTGATTATTTTTGTTCATTTATTTCTGATTTTCTATTATCCACGAATGCTCAATATTGATTATTCCTGTTCATTCATTTCTGAATTACTATTATTTGATGACTATTGATGTTTCAGCTTTATTTATTTCTGATTTCTTATGAACTATGACTGATGACTATTCATTAATCAAGTTCATTTATTTCTGATATCCTATTATCTATGACTGATGACAATTGATATTTTATCTTTATATGTTTCTCGTTTACTATGAACTAAGGGTGATCACTATCGATTATTCATGTTCATTTATTTCTGATTTACTATAATCCACGAATCGTGAATATTGATTATTACTGTTCATTTATTTCTATTATCTATGACAGATGGCTATTGATATTTCCGCTTCATTTTTTTCTGATTTCCTATTAACTATGACTGATGATTTTGGTTATTCATGTTCATTTATTTCTACTTTACTTTTATCCACGAATGGGGAATATTGATTATTCCTGTGCATTCATATCTGACCTACTATGATCTATGACTGATGACTATTTATACTTCAGCTTTATTTCTTTCTAATATGAACTATGACCGATTACTATTGATTATTCATGTTCATGTTTTTCTGATTTACTATTATCTATGATGGATGACTCTTGATATTTCAGCCTTATTTATTTCTGATTTCCTTTTAAATATGAATTACGACTCTTGGTTATTCATGATCATTTATTTCTGATTTACTATTATCCAAGAATGGTGAATATTGATTTTTCCTGTTCATTTCTTTCTGATTTACTATTTTCATTGAATGATGACTATTGATACTTCAGCTTTATTTATTTCTGATTTCCCATGAACTATGACTGATGACTATTGATTAATCATGTTTTTTATTTCTGATTTACTATTATCCACGAATGGAGAATATTGATTATGCATGTTCATTTATTTATGACTTACTATTGGCTATGATTGATGACTATTGATGCTTCAGTTTTACTTATTTATGATATCACATGTACTTTGACTGATTACCATTGATTATTCATGTTCATTTATATCTGGCTTACTATTGTCCACGAATGTTAAATATTGATCATTGATTTATTTCTGTTTTACTATTATTAATGATTGGTCAATATTGATTATTCCTGTTCATTTATTTCTAACTTACTACTATCTATGACTGATGACTGCTGATATTTCAGCTTTATTTTTTTCTGTTTTACAATATTCTATGACTGATGACTATTGATTATTCATGTTAAATTATATCTGATTTACTATTATCCACGAAAGGTGAATATTGCTTATTATTGTTTATTTATTTCTAACGTACTATTTTCTATGGCTGATGACTATTGATACTTCAGCTTTATTTAATTCTGACTTCCCATGAACTATGACAGATGTCTAATGATTATTCATGTTCATTTACTTCTGATTTACTATTATCCACGAATGGTGACTACTGATTATTCATGTTTATTTATTTCAGACTTACTTTAATATATGACTGATGTTCATTTATTTTGACTTACTATTATCTATGACTGATGACTATTGATATTTCTGGTTTATTTATTTCTGATTTCCTATTAAGTATGACTGATGACTTTTGGTTATTCACGTTCCTTTATTTCTGACTTTATTATTATCCACGAATCGTGAATATTGATTACTCTGTTCATTTATTTCTGACTTACTTTATTTTAGACTCATGACTTTTGATACTTCAGCTTTGCTTATTTCTGATTCCCATGAACTATGACTGATGACTATTGATTATTCAAGTTCATTTATTTCTGATTTATTATTATCCATCAATGATCAATATTGATTATTCATGTTCATTTTTTTCAGATTTACCATTATCCATGAATGGTGAATATTGATTATTCATGTTCCTTTATTTCTGACTTACTATTATCTATGACTGATGACTATTGATATATTAGCTTCATTTTTTTCGGGTTTACAATAAACAATGACTGATGACTATTGATTATTCATGTTCAATTATATCTGATTTACTATTATCCACAATCGTGAATATTGATTTTTCCTGTTCATTTATTTCTGACTTAATACTATATATGACTGATGAATATTGATAAATCAGCTTTATTTCATTCTGATTTCCTATTAATTATGACTGATGACTATTGATTATTCATGTTCATTTTTTTCAGATTTATCATTATCCAAGAATGGTGAATATTGATTACTCATGTTCATTTATTTCTGAATTACTATTATCTGTGACTGATGACTATTGATATTTTTGCTCTATTTATTTATGGTTTACTATTCAATATGGATTATGACTATTTATTATTCATGTTCATTTATATCTGACTTACTATTTACCATGAATTCTGAATATTGATTATTCCTGTTCATTTATTTATGACTTACTATTTTCTATGACTGATGACTATTGATATTTGAGCTTTATTTATATCTGATTTCCTATTAAATATGAATGATGACTATTGGTTATACATGATTATTTATTTCTGCTTTACTATTATCCACGAATCGTGAATATTGATTATTCCTGTTCATTTATTTCTGATTTACTATCATCTATGACTGATGACTATTGATACTTCAGCTTTACTTATTTCTGATTTCCCATGAACTATGATTGATGACTACTTATTAATCATGTTTTTTGTTTCTGATTTACAATTTTCCACGAATGGTGAATATTGATTATTCATGTTCATTTATTTCTCACTTAATATTTTTTTTGTCTGATGACAATTGATGTTTCAGCTTTATATGTCTCTGATTTACTATGAAATATGACTGATGAATATTGATTATTCACGTTAATTCATAAATTGATAAGGAGACCATTTGATTTGTAAAGGAATGTGATTTAAAAAAGATTTCCCGATAAAATTAAACATTGACTTGGCAAAAAATTCATAAAATTGAAAACACTGTGGAAAAATCAAACAAAAGAGATGTCAAAGAACTTTATGAAAAAGGAGTAATTTGCATTTAAAATTCATAAAAAATAGAAAATTGATAAGGAGAACATTTGATTTGTACAGGAATGTGATTTAAAACAGTTTTTCCTGATGAAATTGAACATTTATTTGGCAAAAAATTCATAAAATTGAAAACACTGTGGAAAAAGCTAGTGTAAAATGCAGGAAAAATAGTGAAAATATGAAGAAAAATTACAAAGCCAATAATAAACTATAATCAAACGGAGGAGAAATCAAAAAAATTATGAAAAAGGAGAAATTTGTATTGAAAATTCATGAAAAATAGAAAATTGATAAGGAGACCATTTGATTTGTATAGGAATGTGATTTCAAACAGTTTCTCCTGATAAAATTCAACATTTACTTTGCAAAAAATTCATAATATTGAAAATATTGTGGAAAAATAAAAAAAAAGAGATATCAAAGAAATTTTTAAAACAGGAGAAATTTGCATTTAAAATTCATAAAAAAATGGAAAACTGATAAGGATCACATTTGATTTGTAAAGGAATGTGATTTAAAACAGTTTTCCCTGATAAAATTAAACATTTATTTGGCAAAAAAATTCATAAAATTCAAAACACTTTGGAAAAATCAAACAAAAGAGATATCAAAGAACTTTATGAAAAAGGAGTAATTTGCATTTAAAATTCATAAAAAATAGAAAATTGATAAGGAGAACATTTGATTTGTAAAGTAATGTGATTTAAAACAGTATTTCCTGATTAAATTGAACATTTACTTGGCAAGAAATTCTTAAAATTGAAAAAACTGTGGAAAATCAAACAAAAGAGATATCAAAGAAATTTATGTAAAAGGAGAAATTTGCACTTAAATTCATAAATAATAGAAAATTGATAAGTAGTACATTTGATTTGTAAATTAATGTGATTTAAAACAGTTTTTCCTGACAAAATTGAACATTTACTTGGCAAAAAATTCATAAAATTTAAAACACTGTGGAAAAAGCTAGTGAAAATTTCAGGAAAAATAGTGAAAACAAAGCTAATAATAAATTATAATCAAACGGAAGAAAAATCAAAGAAAATTAGGAAAAAGGAGAAATTTATATTGAAAATTCATAAAAAATAGAAAATTGATAAGAAGACCATTTGATTTGTAAAGGAATGTGATTTAAAACAGTTTTTATTCCTAAAATTGAACATTTACTTGGCAAAAAAATTCATAAAATTGAAAACACTGTGGAAAAAGCTAGTGAAAAATTCAGGAAAAATAGTGAAAACCTGAAGAAAAATTACAACGCCAATGATAAACTATAGTCATGGTGAAGAGAAAACAAAAAAGGTATGAAAAAGGAGAAATTTGCATTTAAATTTCATAAAGAATAAAAAATTGATAAGAGACAATTTGATTTGTAAAGGAATGTGATTTAAATCAATTTTTACTGATAAAATTATACATTTACTTGGCAAAAAATTCATAAATTTGAAAACACTGTGGAAAAATCAAACGAAAGAGATAACAAAGAACTTTATGGAAAAGGAGTAATTTGCATTTAAAATTCATAAAAAATAGAAAATTGATAAGGAGACCATTTGATTTGTACAGGAATGTGATTTAAAACATTTTTTCCTGACAAAATTCAACATTTACTTGCCAAAAAATTCATAAAATTGAAAACACTGTGGAAAAACCTAGTGAAAAATTCAGGAAAAATAGTGAAAACTTGAAGAAATATTACACACTCAATAATAAACTGTAATCAAACGGAAGAGAAATCAAAGAAGATTATGAAAAAGGAGAAATTTGTATTGAAAATTCATAAAAAATAGAAAATTGATAAGGAGACCATTTGATTTTTTAAGGAATGTTACTTAAAACAGTGCTTCCAGATAAAGTTGAAGATTTACTTGGCAAAAAATTCATAAAATTGAAAACACTGTGGAAAAATCAAACAAAAGAATTATCAATATAATTTTTAAAAAAGGAGAAATTTGCATTTAAAATGCATAGAAAATGTAAAATTGATGAGAACATTTGATTTGTAAAGGAATGTGATTTAAAACAGTATTTCCTGAAAAAAATTAAATATTTACTTGGGAAAAATTCATAAAATTGAAAACATTGTGGAAAAATCAAACAAAAGAGATATCAAACAAATTTATGAAAAAGGTGAAATTTTTTGAAAATCATAAAAAATAGAAAATTGATAAGGAGACCATTTGATTTTTAAAGGAATCTGTTTCAAAACATTTTTCCTGATAAAATTGAACCTTTACTTGTCAAAAAATTCATAAAATTTAAAACACTGTGGAAAAACCTAGTGAGAAATTCAGAAAAAATAGTGAAAACTTGAAGAAAAATTACAAAGCCAATAATAAACTCTAATCAAACGGAAGAGAAATCAAAGAATGTTATGAACAAGTAGAAATTTTCTTTTAAAATTCATAAAAAATAGAAAATTGATAAGGAGAACATTTGATTTGTAAAGGAATGTGATTTAAAACAGTTTTTCCTGATAAAATTGAACATTTACTTGGCAAAAAATTCATAAAATTGAAAACACTGTAGGGAAAGCTACTGGAAAATTCAGGAAAAATAGTGAAAACTTGAAGAAAAATTACAAAGCCAATAATAAAGTATAAACAAACGGAAGAGAAATCAAAAAATTATTTATTATTATCCAAGAATCGTGAATATTGATTATTCCTGTTCATTTATTTCTGACTTACTACTATCTATGACTGATGACTATTTTTTTTGTTGTTTAGATTTTTTTTTTTTGGTTTTTGTTTTTGGTTTTTTTTGGATGCTGTAGAATATATATATATATTAGAAAATATACATTCACACACACACACACACACTCACATATATATTCTTGTTTTCACCACTTCACCCACTGGGCTCCAACCACTCCACTTTGCCATTCTCTCTTTTCTTCTCTGTTCTTCTTTGTGTTTCTTTCTTGTGTCCTCCCACTTAGAGCTGGAACTCATGATCCTCCTCCTGTCTCGGTCTCTCAAGTGCTGGATTATAGTGTCTTTGCCTTGTCTGTCCTGGGAACTTGCTCTGTAAACTAGGCTGGCTTTGAACTCACGGGGAAGATCCAGCCTGCCCCTGCATGCCTCCAATCCCAGCACTCGGGAAGCAGAGGCAGGTAAATCTTTAAGTTTGAGGCCAGCCTTGTCTGCAATGTGGGTTCCAGGACAGCTAGTCCTACACAGAGAATCCCTATCTTGAAAAAGAAAATTTAAAGGTTTTTCCCCCTCTTTTAGTAGAATCGTCTCAACGCCATTTATTTTGGCCGATCCTTTTTCCAGCGACTAGTAACGCCATTCCCATTATAAAACGAGTTCCCTTGAGTTTGTTTTCAGTTCGTCCTAACAATCTTTATTTTCCTCCAAGCGGAGATGCTTTTCTCCGAGCCTCTTTCTGGACTACCTTTCCCTAGCTCTTCAGTTCGCAGCTCGGCAGACAGCTCTCTCATATCTCCATTGTCTCTAGGCCCTTTGCACTCCTCAACTCTGACGGGCCTGTAGAACCCAGGGCCACTAGAATCTCGCCATTGCTAGACTGTTGCTAGGACGGTTGCCGTGGAGACTTCTGAGAGGAGCAACCTTCGACGTCCTAGTGAAGGAATAAAGTTGGCATCAGCGTCGCAATGGGGTACGTCACTCGAGTGAAGACTGTATATATTTCAGTTTTATTTATTTCTTTTTATCCATGGACTAATACTGATGACTATTGATTATTCATGTTCATTTATTTCTGGTTTACAATTATCCACGAATGGCGAATAGTGATGATTCAGGTTCATTATTTCTGACTTACTATTATCTTTGACTGATGACTATTGATATTTCAGCTTTTTTTACTTCAGATTTCCCATGAACTATGACTGATGACTATTGATTATTCCTGTTCATTTATTTCTGACTTACTGTTATCTAAGACTGATGACTATCGATATTTCAGCTTTATTTCTGATTTCCTATCAACTATGAGTGATGACTATTGATTATTCATGTTCATTTATTTCTGATTCACTATTATCGACGAATGGCGAATAAAGTTTATTCCAGTTCATTTATTTCTGACTTACTATTATCTATGACTGATGACTATTGATATTTCAGCTTTATTTTTTTGCGGTTTACAATTAACTATGATTGATGACTATTGATTATTCATGTTCATGTATATCTGATTTAATATTATCCATGATTGTGAATATTGATTATTCATGTTCATTTATTTCTGAATTACTGTTACCTATGACAGATGACTATTGATATTTCAGCTTTATTTATTTCTGATTTCCTATTAATTATGACTCATGACTTTTGATCATTCATGTTAATTTTTTTCAGATTTACCATTATCCACTAATGGTGAATATTGATTATACATGTTCATTTATTTCTGACTTACTATTATCTTTGGTCACTATTGATATTTCAGGTTTATTTATTTCTGATTTCCCATGAACTATGACTGATGACTATTGATTATTCATGTTCATTTATTTCTGATTAACTATTATCGACGAATGGCGAATATTGTTTATTTCTTTTTTTTATTTCTGATTTAATATTATCTATGACTGATGACTATTGATAATTCTGCTTATATAGTTCTGATTTACTATTAAGTATGACTGATGACTATTGATTGTTCATGTTCATTTATTTCTGATTAACTATTAACGACGAATGGCGAATATTGTTTATTCATGTTCATTTATTTCAGACTTACTATTATCTATGACTGATGATTAATGATGTTTCAGCTTTATAGATTTCTGATTTACTATGAACTATGACTGATGACTATCGATTATTCATTTTCATTTTTTAACCTTTACCATAATCCACGAATGGAGAATATTGATTATTCATGATTATTTTTTTCTGATTTACTATTATCCACGAATGCTGAATATTGATTATTCCTGTTCATTTCTTTCTGACTTACTATTATCTATGACTGATGAGTATTAGTAATTCAGCTTTATTTTTTTCTGGTTTACTGTTAACTATGACTGATGACTATTGATTATTCATGTTCATTTATATCTGATTTACTATTATCCACAAATGCTGAATATTGATTATTCCTGTTCATTTATTTCTGACTTACTCTTATCTATGACTGATGACTATTGATATTTCAGCTTTGTTTTTTTCTGATTTCCTATTAACTATGACTGATGACTATTGATTATTGGTGTTCATTTATTTCTGATTTACTATTTTCCACGAATGGTAAATATTGTTTATTCATGTTCATTTATGTCGGTCTTACTATTTTCGATGACTGATGACTATTGATATTTCAGCTTTATATATTTCTGATTTACTATGAACTATGACTGATGACTATCGATTATTCACATTCATTTTTTTCATCTTTACCATTATCCACGAATGGAGTATATGGATTTTTCATGATCATTTATTTCTGATTTACTATTATCCACGGATGCTGTATATTGATTATTCATGTTCATTTATTTCTGACTTACTATTATCTATGACTGATGACTATTGATATTTCAACTTTATTTATTTCTGGTTTACTATTAAATATTACTGATGACTCTTGATTATTCATGTTCATTTATATCTGATTTCCTATTATCCACGAATGGTGCATATTGATTATTCCTGTTCATTTATTTCTGACTTATTATTATCTATGACTGATGACTATTGATATTTCATCTCTGTTTGTTTCTAATTACCTATTAACAATGAATGATGACTATTGATTATTCTTGCTCATTTTTTTCAAATTTACCATTATCCGTGAATGGTGAATATTGATTATTCTTGTTCGTTTATTTCAGATTTACTATTATCTATGACTGATGACTACTTATATTTCAGCTTTATCTATTTCTGACTTCCAATGAACTATGACTGATGACTATTGATTATTCATGTTCATTTATATCTGATTTAATATTATCCACGAATGGAGGACATTGTTTTCTCCTGTTCATTTATTTCTGACTTACTCTTATCTATGACTGATGACTATTGATATTTCAGCTTTTTTTTTCTGGTTTACTGTTAACTATGACTGATGAGTATCGATTATTCATGTTTGTTTTATCATCTTTACCATTATCCAAGTTTGGTGAATTTTGATTATTCATGTTCATTTATGTCTGATTTACTATTATCCACGAATGGTGAATATTGTTTATTCATGTTGATTTATTTCGGAGTAACTATTATCTATTCTGATGACTATTGATACTTCATCTTTATATATTTCTTACTTACTATGAACTATGACTGATGACTATCGATTATTCATGTTCAATTTTCATCTTTACCATTACACACGAATGGTCAATATTGTTTATTCATGTTCATTTATATCTGATTTGCTATTATTCACGAATTGTGAATGTTGATTATTCATATTCTTTATTTCTGACTTACTATTATCGATGACTGAAGACTATTCATACTTCAGCTTTATTTTTTTCTGGTTTACTATTAACTATGACTGATGACTATTGATTATTCATGTTCATTTATATCTGATTTATTATTATCCATGAATGGTGAATACTGATTATTCATCTTCATTTCTTTCTGAGTTACTCTTATCTATGACTGATGACTATTGATATTTCAGCTTTTTTTATTTCTGATTTCCTATTAACTGTCACTGATAAATATTGATTACTCATGGTTTTTTTTCAGATTTACCCTTATCCTCGAATGGTGAATATTGATTATTCATGTTCATTTATTTGTGAGTTACTCTTATCTATGACTGGTGACAATTGATATTTCAGCTTTATTTATTTCTGACTTCCCATAAACTATGACTGATGACTATTGATTATTCGTGTTCATTTTTTTCATCTTTACCATCATCCACGAATGGTGAATATTGATTATTCATGTTCATTTATATCTGATTTACTATTAACCACGAATGGTGAATATTGATTATTCATGTTCATTTATCTCTGACTTACTATTATCTATGACTGATGACTATTGATATTTCAGTTTTATATGTTACTGATTTACTATGAACTATGACGGATGACTATTGATTATTCATTTTCGTTTATTTCTGATTTACTATTATCAACGATTGGTTAATAATGTTTATTCCAGTTCATTCATTTTTAAGTTAGTATTATTTATGACTGATGACTATTGATACTTCAGCTTTATTTTTTTCTGATTTCCCATGAACTATGATAGAAGAAAATTAATATTTCAGATTTATTTAGTTATGATTTCCTATTAAATATGAATGATGACTATTGATTATTCATGTTCATTTTCTTCTATATTACTATTATCTATGACTGTTGACTATTGATATTTCAGCTTTTTTATGGTTTACTATTAACTATGACTGATGACTATTGATTATTCATATTCAATTATATCTGATTTAATATTATTCATGAAGGGTGAATATTGATTATTCATGTTTATTTATTTCTGTCTTACTGGTATCTATGAACGATGACTATTGATATTTCAGCTTTATATATTTCTGATTTACTATGAACTGTGATTGATTACTATTGCTTATTCATGGTCATTTATTTCTGATTTAATCTTATCCACATTTGTTCAATACTGATTATTCATGTTTATTTACTCTGGACTTACTATTATCTATGACTGATGATTATTGATATTTCATCACTGTTTGTTTTTGATTTCCTATTAACTATGAATGATGACTATTGATTATTCATGTTCATTTATTTCTGATTTACTATTATCGACGAATGGTGAATATTGATTATTCATGTTCATTTATTTCAGACTTACTATTATCTATGACTGATGACTTTTGATATTTCAGCTTTATATATTTGTGATTTACTGTGAACTATGAGTGGAACAATCGATTTTTCATTTTTATTTCTTTCATCTTTACCATTAACCACGAATGGTGAATATTGATTATTCATGTTCACTTATTTCTGACTTACTATTATCTATGACTGATGACTAATGATATTTCAGCTTTGTTTCTCGGTTACTATTAAATATGCCTGATGACAATTGATTATTCATGTTCATTTATTTCTGATTTACTATTACCCACGAATGGTGAATGTTGATTATTCATGTTCATTTATTTCTGACTTACTATTATCTATGACTATCGATATTTCAGTTTTATTTAATTCTGATTTGCTATTAAGTAAGACTGATGACTATTGATTATTCATGGTCATATATTTCTGATTTACTATTATTCACGAATGGTGAATGTTGTTTATTCATTGTCATTTATTTTTGACTTACTATTTTCTATGACTGATGACTATTGATATTTAAGATTTACTTATTTCAGATTTCATATTAAATATGTCTGTCGAGTATTGACTATTGATGTTCCTTTATTTCTGATTTACTATTATTCACGAACGGTGAATTATCTATGACTGATGACTATTGATATTTCAGCTATTATTATTTCTCATTTATTATTAAGTATGACTGATGACTACTGATTATTTATGTTCATTTACTTCTAATTTACTATTATCCACGAATGGTTAATATTGATTATTCATGTTCATTTAATTCAGACTTACTATTATCTATAACAGATGACTATTGATATTTCAGCTTTATTTATTTCTGAATAACTATTAACTATGAATGATGACTATTGATTATTCATGTTAATTTATTTCTGATTTACTATTATCCATGAATTTTGAATATTGATTATTCATGTACCTTTAAATCTAACTTACTATTATCTATGACTGATGACAATTGATATTTCAGCTTTATTTATTTCGGATTTCTTATTATCTATGAACAATGACTATTTATTGTTCAGGTTCATTTATTATTGATTTACTATTTTCCACTAATTATCAATATTGATTATTCCTGATGATCACTTTCTGTCTTACTATTATCTATGACTGATGATTATTGATATTTCAGCTTTACATTTTCTGATTTCCAATTAAATATGACTGAAGACTATTGATTATTAATGTTCATTTAATTCTGACTTCCTATTACCTATGACTGATGACTATTGATATTTCAGCTTGAATTATATCTGATTTACTATTAACTGTGACTGACAACTACTGATTAGTCATGTTCTTTTATTTCTGATTTACTATTATTCACGAATGGTGAATATTGATTATTCATGTTCATTTATTTTTGACTTACAATTATCTATGACTGATGACTATTGTTTTTTCAGCTTCATTTATTTCTGTTTTCCTATTAACTATGACTGACGACATTTGATTATTCCTGTTAATTTATTTCTGATTTATTATTATCCACGAATGGTGAATATTGATTATTCATATCCATTTATTTCTGACTTACTTTTGTCTATGACTGATGACTATTGATATTTCAGCTTTATTTATTTCTGATTTGCCATGAACTATGACTGACGACTATTGATTATTCATGTTCATTTATTTCTGATTAACTATTATCCACCAGTGGTGAATATTGATTATTCACGTTTTTCTATTTCTGACTTACTATTATCTATGAATGATGACTATTGATTTTTCAGCTTTATGTATTTCTTTATATATTTCTTTTATATATTTCTGATTTACTATGAACTATGACTGATAAATTACACAGTCAATAATAAACTACAATCAAACGGAATAGAAATCAAAGAAAATTATGTAAAAGGAGAAATTTGCATTTAAAATTCATAAAAAATAGAAAATTGATAAGAGGACCATTTGATTTGTAAAGGAATGTGATTTAAAACAGTTTTTCCTGATAAAATTGAACATTTACTTGGCAAAAAAATTCATAAAACTGAAAACACTGTTGAAAAAATTAGTGAAAAATTCAGGATTAATTAACATTAATGGTGTTTTTTTTTTGTGCCAAAGGGCTGTTTTGAGCACATGAGTAGCAATAACTCAGCCAACACTTTATTATAGTCTATATAATTTCTCTTTTGATAACTAACAGCTTACTCTATACTTTCTATAAAGCTATGTACCCCTCATCAGTTAATTGTCGAGGGGAATTAGGATTTGCATCCCCCTTGAGAGTCTCAAACAGAGGCTCACGTTCTCCTATGGCAAGCTCAAGATGAAATTTTAGACAATTAATATCTCTTTACAACATTTGACAATCATTAACAGTAAACCAATTTTTTTTTCATGTACACGTACAAGTCAGAAGAGGGCACTAGATCCCAGTACAAACCATTGTGAACCACCATGTGGTTGCTGGGAATTGAACTCTAATATTAGTTGTGAGCCTAGCCTTTAACGGCTGAGCCATCTCTCCAGCCCCAACTATTTATTTTATTGGAATTTTCTGTGCCACAATCTGCTTAAGATGTAACTGAGGTTCAAAATATTGAAAAGATATTGAATCTTTTCTGGAACAACAAGCACTCTGAAATTTTAAAGCTCATTGTATTAGAGCAAAAGCTTGCAGAAAAATTCCTTCAGTGAGATCAGGAAAAAAAAAACAAACAGAAAGCTTTAATTAAACAGATGACAAATCCAAAAAATTACCAGAAACGAGAAATTTGTGACAAAGATTCTTAACAAAATAGAAAAATGAGTTACCAGACCCAATTCTCATATGGGGCTGAGACTTGATATATCTTTTTTATTCCAAGAAGGCCTGGCTTGATGCCTACAAGAAAGATTAGTAAAACAAATAGACACTTCCACAAAGCCAGCCCAAATATAGATAAATAACAATTGACATCCAGGGAAGTGAGATCTCCCTGAGAATTCCCTTCTTTTATCATTAGCAGATAAAAAGGGGCCACCCATGGTGTTTGCTGTGGGAGGATCTAATCCTGATTCTGGGCCGGGGGCTTGCACTTCTAAGAACTTCAAGGGGCCATTGACAGGGACATGGAACAACTAAAACCTGGTATCACTAATCTGGAATAATTCCTTGTTTTCGTTGTCTGAAAGGCTCCCCCCAAAACACAGGGAGCTGGATCTGCATTTCCTTCAGCAAGGGGGACTCTGTGCTGCCCTCAAGGAGGAATGCCTTCTTATACTGACCACGCCAGAGTAGTTAGAGAAAGTATAACCAACATCAGAGAGAGATTAAAATGGCAAGAGAAACAGTGAGAACAAGAAGAAGGATGGCTTAAAAACTGGTTCTCTGTATATATAAAGTAATATTATGTATATATATACATATATGTATATATATGTGTATATATAATGTAATATTATGTAATATATAATATATAATATAACATTAAATAGTATATATTACATATATATTCTATATATGTACATATACAACATATGTATTACATAATATATGTATATGTATGTATATATGATGTAATATTATGCAATATATAATATATAATGTAACATTATATATTACATATACTACATATATATTCTATATATACATATACAACATATATATATATTACACATATATGTTGTATATGTATATATAATGTAATATTATGTAATATATAATATGCAATGTAACATTATATATTACATATACTACATATATATTCTATATATATACATATACAACATATATTACATATTGCTTAATATACAATGTAATATTATGTAATATATATAAATATATATTCTAAACATATCTCATATGTATTATACATTTAATTAATATGTATAATATGTACTCATACTTTTCACTCACATTTATTGATAAGAGATTTTTCATATAATACATAATGTTTGCAGTTTTATAAATTATATATTATACTCTGAAGAAATAATATCTCTCATATATATACATATATGGAACAACGTACATGCTTATCAGTTTGGCTTAGGTGGGTGGCATCCTTTGTTATCGCTTTTGAACATCTAATCAATAAAACGTGATATTCAAGAATAGCGTGCTTCTTCAGGCACACATCAGAATACACGTGTAATATAAAATACTCTATCATCAGAATGCATGTGTTATATGAAATAGTCTAACGTCAGAATGTTCGTTTCTTCGTTCTTTTTCACCCAAATTTAGGACGTTAACTTCTAAATGTGGTTTAAAATTATATTTAAATAATTTTAAATAATCTTAATTTTATTTTGCACATTAACTTCTAAATGTATTTCTAAATAAATTAAAAATAATTTTTAAATAATTTTAAATAGAATTAAATAATTTTAAATAATTTCTACGTCAATGTCTGCCATGATGCATAAAATCACAAACCATCATCTTATTTTTTAACTTTTCACATTGTTCTTTCATCAGATAGAAGATCTGAAGAAGTAAAATTTCACGTTCAGTGATAATATATTCCTGACTCCCATAATATCAACTGATTATACTTTAGCAACTATATATCATATATTATACTCTAAGGAAATAATATTTCACACACACACACACACATATATATATATATATATGAAATAACATACATGCTTATCAAATTTTCATATGTGAATAGTCCCACCTAACAAATAAATCAATATTGCTCAATAATAAATTTGTTACTATGAATAGCGAATTTATTACTGACCAATATTTATATATAAATTTATATTTCATACATATAAATGTATATTATATATCGTATATGTATATTATATAAATTATATATAAATATATGTAAATGTATTAATTATAATAGATAATATGCATGAATGTAATATAAAGTATCCAATAATAAATAAGACTATGTAAAGTTTATCATATTTTATTATATTATACTCTATACTATTATATATTAATTCATTATACAGCAATATTAATATATTATTGTAATCTATTATATTATCCAATAATAAATGAGAATATATTGAATTTCTTCGTGGCCGTTACACATTTTCAGTTGTTAATAAGATAAGCTTCAGCCATAGGACAGCATCTATACATTGGGTGTTCATATATGACCGACTTCTTGTGTGACTTCTCATTGAATTTGATTGCTTTTATTAATACAGAAAATAAATAGATAAATAGTAAATAAACGATTGACAATTATTCATAAATAACTGAGAATACTGATCCAGCATCCACCACTGATGATCAATATCTGTGATCAATACTCTATTAGCTACAGGTCAGGGGTCACTCTATTTATTATTATTATTCCTGTTATTATTTTACTCATCAAATTTTATTCTTTGTTTTCTTGACTGGGATGGTGACCGGGTGTCACCTTATGGGCATGACGTCGTGAGCGTGACATCCAGTGTGTGACGTCACAGACGCGACATGAGAACGAATCATGGGTATGGCATCACGGGTCTGACACGGGTCTGACACGGGTGTGTCACCACGGGAGTGAAATCGAGGGGTGACATCGCGGGGGTGACATCGCGGAGGTGACATCGCGTGTATCACATGTGTGTGAAATCACAGGTGCGACATCACGGGTGTAGCATGAGGGATGTGAAATCACGAGTGTGACATCATGAGTATGACATCATGAGTATGACATCAAGGGTATGACATCATGGGAATGACATGGATATGATATGGTCGGAATCATGAGTGTGTCATCATGGCTATGACATCAGGGGTTGACATCATGGGAATGACATCATGGGTATGAAATGGGTATGATATGGTAAGAACCATGGGTGTGACATCATGAGTGTGACATCATGGGTGTGACATCATGGGTATGACATCATGGGTATGACATCACGGGTATGACATCACGGGTATGACATCATGGGTATGGCATCATGGGTCTGAAATGTGACATCATGGGTATGACATCACGGGTATGACATTATGGGTATGAAATCACGGGTATCGTTATTTAATAATCAACTTTGTAATAACCAATTCTGTCAATATCTTTATTTAATAACCAATTCT
>NW_021605114.1:9229-26135 GCF_004785775.1 Grammomys surdaster | reverse complement strand
TGTCAGACCTGAGTTTTCTCCCTAATTTTACTGTAGACAGTTGGGTTATATGCTTGAATTCCAGTTCTGGCAGGGATTTTTGTACATTCACCTTAAATTTTCTGCTTTTTAAAAAATTGCTCTGTGACCCAAGGCACATTTAAAATGATGGAGAATTTCTTAATTATTTAGCGTAAGATTTATCTCTCCTTTTCCTCAATTGTCATACTTTCATTTGTCAGGGACAGTGACTCCAAATTTTCCAACAGGCATTGATGAGTGATTGGTCCTGGATAGCCAGATTCACTGACTGAATGTGTTCTCTTGGGTTGCAGAAAGGAAACAGAAAACAGGATAATTCAAATTGATTGTCAGTTTTTTTTTCCTGACTTGTAGCCAGAGAGCAAATCAAGTGATTAGGTGGACATCCTGCTGTCTGGGTACCATTCTTGCTTTGTGTATAAACATGCATTACAGCTTACTTGGAGGTGCAAGAGTGATGGCTCAGCGTTCCTGAGTATTTGCTGCTTTTGCAAATGATCCAGGTGTGGTCACCAACATCCACCTGGTGGCTCACAACTGTTCACAACTCCAATTCTGGGGATCTGACACTCACTTCAGACACCAGGCACACATAGTACACATACAAGCATATAGGCAAAACAGTCATACACACTAAATAAAATAAATTAACCTAGGGAAAAAAATTAAATTTACTTGGATATATGTATGAACAGAGGCAGAAATACTTTATAAACCTAGCAGTCAAATGCATATGAAATTAGGCATTCTTTAAGAAAAATGTACTTTACTAATATAGAAAACTCAAGAAGTGAAAGTTTTGAACTAAAGTAGAACATGTTATTCAACATGGTGGACTAGACACTAAGAAAACAGTTAAAGAGTGTTGTTGAAATACATACTTTTGTTAATTAAAAGCTAGGGAAAATACAGGAGTAAGAAAAGGCAGGGTTCGCCGGGCAGTGGTGGCACACGCCTTTAACCCCAGCACTTGGGAGGCAGAGGCAGGCGGATTTCTGAGTTTGAGGCCAGCCTGGTCTACAGAGTGAGTTCCAGGACAGCCAGGGCTACACAGAGAAACCCTGTCTCGAAAAACCAAAAAAAAAAAATAAAAGTAAAAAATAAAAAATAAAGAAGAAGAGGCAGGGTTCAAAAGTAATACTTGGAAAAGTCTTAGGCTTGCATTTGGCACTTTAATTTGACAATAAGAAATGAACAAGGAGGAAGAGCAAGTAGGTTACCAAACCTAACCCTGGTTTTACAGAAAAGCAACCCACAGAGTCCAAAGTAATTCTGGGGAGCTTGGAAGGAAGGAATGATACTCAGTTGATGATATTTAGAATGCTTGTATTTTCTTAACTACTAGTCCCACAGAGTTAAGTTAAAACAATAGGTGTCTTTGCCAGTAATTTGAACATTTAGAGAAAATTATCAATGCCAAGTAAAATAGTACTTGGCAAAGCTTGTTAAATATGAGAAAGAAAATCTGAAAAAAATGAAAATTAAAACTTTCCCACAAATTTCAAGTCCAGAGATTTATATTGGTGTCTTAGAAAACTTAATGGGAACATGACTCGTTTGAGGACATAACTGTGGTCAGCAGTTACTTTGAAGATTGTTAGTTTGGCAGTGCCAGAAGTAGTCTCAGCCTGTGTCACATCAGCTAACAATCCATTGCTCAAGGCAGCTCACACAGCCTAGCCAAAGTCGAGGTCTTCATGCCAGGAGATCATGGCAGCAGTTTGGGTATACTGTATGCTGTTCCTATAGAGTAGCAATTCTCAACTCTTCACAGGAGTAACATATCAGACATTTATACTATGATGTATAACAATAGCAAAATTACAGTTATGAAGAAGCAATGAAAATTTTATGGTTGGGGTCACCACAACATGAGGATCTATTTTAAAGGGCTACAGCATCAGGAAGGCTTGAGAAGCCCTGTTGTAGAGGAGTGCATAATTGGAACCACTAATTCAATCTACCAGTGATAACCAAGTAGGACATAATCATGTGACTTTTTGTAAAGAAAAGATTAAACAGAACATAGTCATAAATCTTGGAATATATGCTTGATAAATTATGTCCAAATACCTTATCAAAAGATCCTAAGTCAAAAGTAACAGATGAGCTCTGAACTGGGAGAAGAGATTTAAATCTTTATTTGTGTGTAGCTCTGTGAAATGAAGAAAATAATAGAAACAAGCAGTTAGGGATGAATTAGACTTGGTATTTCAAGAAAGAAACTATATAGCTGGTCCTTAAATAATTAAAATATCTATATCCTCACATTAGTATTAAGATAATCGTACATGGGCCTGGAAAATGGCTCAGGTGGTCAGGACATTTGCTTCCAAGTCTGATGACCTGGGTTTGATCCTTGGGACTCATACAGGAACTGACTTCCTCAGGTATCCTGGAGTCCATACACACACTGTGGCATATGCTTCTCTTAAAAAATAAATTATTTTTTTAAAGAAGATAATGGAAGAAGTTCCTAAAAGATAATGGAGAAACTGTATTGTCACAGTGAGCCATAAGCAGTAGGAATGATATGATCTTCTCGTGATGGGATGCTGTCTGAAAATAACAAAAAGTCAAAGCCCAGTCTATGGAAATCTTTAGGTTATAAGTTTACAGGAAATCTGAACATGGAAGAACACATTAAATTACAGTGTAAGAAAACCACCAAGTGAATCCAGAAAGTGTTGCAGGTTGTACAGTTATGGGTTAATCTTGAGTCCAGTAACTTTACTGTGTTCATTGATTGTAACTGATTTGTGTGTGTGTGTGTGTGTGTGTGTGAATTCCTTTTTATGATTATGTCTTCTTTAACTAGAGGTATTTTATGTTCTCTTTTCCTGTGTGCATAACTATTTAAACCTATTTAGTTTGAGAGAAAGGGATGGGGTGGCAGGATATGGCTGCATGTGTTGATGTCTGTGGAATATTTTCTCTCCTTCTACCTGTGTATGGGCTCAGGGCATCCAACTCACATCACTTGCTGAGCCATCTTACCTGTCTACATGTGGATGACTTGATTTTTTAATTTACTTTTTGAGAATTTCATACATGAGGACTGTATTTACACCATTTCCTCTTCCCCTCTCTTCCAGCTCACCCTACATATTTATAACCTCTTATCCTTTATTACTGTTTCATACATATATGTATACATGTATATTTACCACTGAAACCTGGATGAGTTCATTCAGTCTTGCTCCTGTGCATATACTTTTTGGGCTCATTGTTTGGAACTAGATGCTTATCAGGGACTCGTCCTTGGAGAAGACTGGTCTTCTTTGCTCAGCAGCCATGCGTTCATTGCCTGTAGTTGGAAAATGATGAAAGCAGGCACTCTTGTCTTAAGAGAGAAAATATGCAGTCTTTATCATAGATGTCTTTGACAGTTGAAGAAGTTCTAGTCTTAGATTTTAAGTTGTTTTCATTCTGAAAGTCTTGGAATTGTCATGATGGTTTTTAAACTAAATATAATCATCTATAATATATAATATAATTAATAATATAATTATTATATAATATACTAATATATAATTATCTATTGGGATGATTATCTATTTCATATTGTATTCAACTAACATGGTATATTACATTGTTTGATAATTATATGTTAAGATGCTAGCCTTGCATTCTTTAGATGAAGACCAATTTTGAGATGTCCCAGTCTTCATATTTGATTTTCCAGTTGAGTTCTCTTTTCTCTGTAATTTTACTCTCTTCCATCCCTCTCCTCTTCCCTTGCCCCAAGCTTCTCCTGGTTTTAGGCTTTGGGTGTTCTTTTACAGCAGTCTCTATTTTGCTTGCTTTCTTGCAGCAAAGGTCATTTGTACATTTTTCACCCCAAATTTGGAATCATGTTCCTTCGTCCCCAACCCCCCAGCCCTAAAGAGTCTATTCCGTTAGTCCTAAACTACAGTCAACATGCTTCCTGGCTGTCTGTGCTTCTGGCTCATGTGCCATAATGCATAGTGTTTCATTCTTGATTTTAGGATATAAACTCATGGTTTCCCTTTTGGAAAAAGAGAAAAACAGAAAGCATATGGATGAAACAAGCCAGAAGATTCTAAGTATTCACATTTATGAACTGATAAAAATAGGCAGTGATTTACTTTGGAATACATTCATCTACTTAAAAAAAATATATAAGTGAGCTGGCAAAAAGGCTTAACAGGTAAAAGAGATTGCTGTCAATCCTGACAATCTTAAATTCAATCCCTGGAACCTATATGGCAGATGTGCATATGTGTGTATTTCTGTGTATGTGCACACACACACATAGATATAAATGTCATAAAAGGAGGCAGAGGCAGGTGGATCATGTCCACCTATGAGTTCTGGACCAGCTTGACCCTATTTTAAAGAACAAAAGAAACAGGAGAAAAAGAAGGAAGGAGGGGAGGGAGGAAGAAACCAAGGAAGGAAGAAAAGAAAAGATATGAAAGAAAAGAATGTGCTGAACAGGTCTGTAACTCGAGTCCATGGGTGGTAGAAGGAGGAAGATTAGGATTTGAAGCACAGTCTTAGTTACGTTATGTTTTTTTGTTCAGGCCACCATCAAACTGTCTCAGAAAAAGGAGGTAGGCAGGAAAGAAATAAGACAAACTAAGAATGCAGATTACTTTTTAGGAACATAGGGGGATACAGTGAAATACCTCCACTTAAGGTGGTCAGTGATAGGTATGATAGTCTTCTCCTCATGTGGGGGATATATTCTTAGCTTGTATCCAATGGCTGCCTGAAACTGCAAACAATACCGAATACATATAGTAAAGTTTAATGTATAAATTAGGCACAGTAAGGGCATAACAGCAATAATAAAATCATTAGAATGACATACTGCATTAGAAGTTTTATGTAGATATGGCCTCTTTCTCAGCACATCTTACTGTACCTTTTTATTTAAAGAGAGCCCTTTAACTTTCTCATTGTCAACATCTGTTTGCACATTAGGGCCATTAGTCAGTAAAAATAAACATTACTTGAGCACAAGCACTGTAAGAGCAAGTCGGGGCTTGATCCCTAAGGTCGCTACTGAAGAATCTGCAGGCAGATGGCACGCATAATTGACAAACTGTAATTCACAATAGAGGAGTAGATTTCATCATACTGCTTAGACTGGTGTATAATTAAAATGTTAGAAATTGCTTACTTTTGGAATTTTCCATTTACTGTTTCTAGACTATAAGTAACTGAAACTACAAGAAGCAGAACCATGGGTGAAGAATAAATGTCTTGCTGTTAATTCTGGAAAATTGACATCAGCTCTCGTTTTTTTATAAACACAAAATATTTCATATTGGTTGTTTCTGAAATTTGAAAGTAATGGTATGCAATAAAGCACTGTTATTTTTTCTACTCTATATAATTATTCCTTATCTTGTTGAAAAGTACATGGGGATATTTTTAAAACATGAACTTATTTTTTTGTGCTGTAAAGTAAATTAGATATATAGTCTCATAAAAAGTTAATTTGGACTATTGCAATGTATATTTTATAAATCTATACATGAATAATCAAGAGTTTATAAAGATAGTGTTCTGTCTAGTATTCTAGGACTTTGATATAGACAAAAATCATACACAGGGCACAAAATGTTCCAAACATAGAAGAAATTACATCTTTATTGAACTCCACTCAATTTGAATATTTTCTGTTAGAGCATCATAACATAAGTCTTAGTGTTTTCTCAAAGTAGAATATGTAATTTCGAGAATTACAGAAATATAATCATATGATCAGCAAGGATGGATCTCAGTGAAAAATCCAGATAATTGTATGATGTATAATCCTGTTCACAAAGTTCAAACAGATGAGGTAGTCAAGTGTGGAAAAGCAGAATAGTAGAATACTTTTTATCTGCACAGTGGTTTAGAAGCAGTTTCTGAGTTGCTGACAATATTCTGTTTATTAATCTGCATGCTAACAAGGTACACTGACTTGGATCACATTATTTAAGCTCTATATTTATTATGTATCTTTCTGTATTCTGCACTTCTGTAAAAGACTTACCAGAATGTGTTTAGCTGCAAAGGGGTATATGTAACCTTTTTGTGTAGGAGAGGAAGACTTGACTCTTTATACATGCTTGCTTGTGTGTATATAAATTCTTTAGGGCATGTGAGAAACTGATACGTTTGATTTCTAGGGATGTTGCAACACAGGATGCTAGGGAGACTTGAGATCTGTCTAGATATGGCAACAAATGATGACTACATCCCTGCTCTTTCTGTGTTAGAACACCTGTACATGGTGCATGGCCACCACTGATTTTGTGCTTAATGTAAGAATCTCCACTTAACATAATTACTCAATATTAGAAAAGTTTTGCATGAATTAAATAAATAGAATAAACCCTATTGCCGGTTTCCAGGCATTTGAAGTTAACGTATATCCCTGTAAAATTTGCAGACATGCCTCAAGGAGCTTTATCCAACAGTATGAGGATCCCATTAGGGCAAGGGTCAGCTTGAGCTCTTAGGAATGTGTGTGTGTGTGTGTGTGTGTGTGTGTGTGTGTGTGCATGTGTGCATGTGTGTGTATGTATGTGTGTATGTGTGTGTGTATAATGAGATTTTATATATATAATAAAATACATATAATTTAATTAATTAGTTAGTTAATGTGGGTACCCAGATGCTTTTCTTAGTATCTAAATGCACCTGATATGGCTAGACTCTTCACTGGAAGGAACCTGTGAACAGCTCTTGTATCCTTACTGTAGCTCTGCCTCCAAACAGCTCTCAGTTTTAGCACAAAAATTGGTTCATGTAGGAATGAGTGAATGACAGAGTCCCTGCCTCTACCTACTCTTCACTACTTCTGAAAAGAACTGTCATTAGCAAGATGAGCAGTAATATAGTACAAACTTTAGCAATCAGTGCTTCATGCTTACCTGGGAGATCACTTTTTGGTAATAACATGCTTTCATTCCTATAGTTTTTGCTTTTTAATTAAACATGTTTATTTAAGTAATTCAACTTTGGCAAATATTCAGAATAAGTGAAAATGGCTTCTGACGTATAAACCTTCCTCTCTCTGTTTCTCTTCTCTGTCTTTGGCAGTTTATCATTTTATTCTCTTTCACATGTGATTTATTACAGATCCTTTTCTGTCAAGGCTTCTCCTTGCCAAGAGCTTTTTAAAGCATAGTGCCTCTTTTATCTGATCATATAATTTTAGAGTTTTTTTTTTAAAGAACTCTTTAACAATGTAAGCAATAGAACTTAATCCAGATGTAGAAACACTGCTCTCTGTCTATACTGCTTCTGTTACTCAGGTTTGTCCATTCTTTCCTAAGATCCTCCTATAAATAATTGTTATCATTCTGTGGTTTATATTTTTGTTTCTTGTGTGTGGGGCTGGTGTATGTGTGATGAAAGGAGTGAACACATGCCACCTGTGGAGAAGTCAGGAGACAGCTTTGTGGACTTTGTGGAGTTATTTCTTTCCTTTTGACTCTTGGATTTTATTATTATTATTATTATTATTATTATTCAAAGGATTGAATTCAGATCATCCATCATCATTAAGCTCATGAAGCAAGGACTTTACTACCAATTTGCTGGGCCTATCTCTCCTCCCCCCCATTAAACTTTCCTTATTACATTTATTTATTTATTTATTTATTTATTTATTTATTTATTTATTTATTTGGGGATGTGGTGTGTGTGTATTGTTTGCTAGGTACCAAACTTACAGTCATGGACAAACTCTATACCACAGAGATAGATCTATACCCTGTTTATTCTTGACACATATACATGATCAGAGTTTGGAAATTTCAAAATGTGTGTCTTCCAGTTTATCAGCCCATGGCCAAGCAGCACTCTCTGTAATTGACCATGGTGTTTTACATTTTTCCTTTCTGTATGTGTCTGTCATAGGTGGAAGAGCTGTTGATGGCTATGGAGAAGGTGAAGCAGGAACTGGAGTCCATGAAAGCTAAGCTGTCCTCCACACAGCAGTCTCTGGCTGAGAAGGAGACACATCTAACCAACCTCCGGGCAGAGAGAAGGAAACACTTAGAGGAAGTTCTGGAAATGAAGTAAGTCTCACACCTTTGTTTGTTGGCTCCACTTAGTAAAGATGAGTCTGCTCACATCTTCTATCTTTGTGTATTATCCTAGCACATGTAGACAAATTACAATGACAGCTTGTTTCTCCTACTTCCTAAAACAAATTTTTTGAAGCATGGCACAAATCCTGCTCAACCCAAATTGCCTTTTTTTTTAAGCCTATTTTGTACTTAATTTTACAATGTGCTAAAATGTGTATCTTTGAGTTACTCCTTGAAATGTTTAAAGTCATCTGAAGAGGTCAGGTCAGCTGGAGAAGAAGATACTGCTTCTTATGTCTTACTGTCACCTCATCTCTTAGACACATTAAAAAAGTACTTACTCTAGAACCAGCAAAGTGCATCGCACATGAAGGTACTCAGTGAAGACTGATGACCTGAGTTCCAAACCCGGAACCCATGTAAGTGTGGAAGAGGAGAACCAGCTTCACAAAGTTGTCTCTTTTCTTTTCACACATGTGCTTTAGCACACACATGTACACAGAAAATGTAACATCTTTTAATTAAGGAAAATTTTTAAGCATTTCCAAATGTACACAGCAGTAATAGTATAATGAATTTCCGTATACTCACCTACTGGTTTGCTAATTAATATTTTGCCACACTAAACACTTAATTTTTACAAAATTATCACTTTCAGCCAAGCATTGCTATGTTCTTTTCTTCTTGCTTCCTATTGTTTATGTTCCTGAGATTGAAATCTGTATCTGTTATTACATACAAATAGGTCTTTCGTGACCTTCTGTTAAAAACAAGTGTGTCTCCATGTCTCTTGAATGCCCAGTAGTAGTACTGTTTCATCATAGTTAACAGCAATCATCCACATCTAAAACACTCTCCTGCTTTGCCAACCCAAGTTTCTGGTGGGCTCCCTAGTCCCCAGTTCATGTAAAACTGTCTGTATTTGTCCCTTGTCTGAGAAATGTTCTTTGTTCTTTGTAACACAGGCTTCTTACCTCTTATCGTTGTACTCACTGGTCAGTCCTCTCTAATATTCCTGTGCTTTCTCTCACGATCATTCCTGGCCTGTCATCTTCTTTACTTCAATACACAGTCTTTCTAGCTACAATAATAGTATTTCCACCACCTCATACTTTAAGCTGTTAATGCCCCCTTTCTGTTGCTTTGAACTGCGGATACAATGTGAATACCTGGAAAACGCAGTTACTAACGATCTTGCCAGGTTCTTGTGAAAGTAACACTGGATGAGTTTTGTTTTGTATCTCTTAAACACAGTTGATCCATTTTGTTATCAGAGCTTTCCCACTCAGTTCAGGTGGCAACTTCCAGAAGTTTGCTTGCTACTGGAATTTCCTTTTATTATTGATACTGCATGAACTAATGTTTTAAAAAATTGCTGGAATGAAAAGGTAATTGTGTGGGTTTGTTTTATAGCAACAGTACCAAAGTTCATTATAAAATTTTCTTGCCGCCATATTCCAAGAAAATAAATATCATGATTAGCAAAACTAATTAGTAAGATCATGCCTCATGCATAATTAACAGAGTAGAAGAATATAGATGTATGTGTCAACAGAATAGAATTTTTTAAAAACTTGAAATAAAACACTAATCACCTCCTATTTAGGGATGACTTGTCTCTCAAACTTTCTTAGTAACCCATGCTGTATAATTATGATATCATAATTTTTCTTTTAAAGATTTACTTATATTTTTATTTTATGAGTGTTTGCTTACATTTACAGCACATGTCTTTCCTTGAGCCTATGAAGGCCAGAGAGGGTATTTTGTAACTGCAGTTACCTGTGGGTGCTGAGAATCAAACCTTGGTCCCCTCAAAGTACAACCAGTACTCTTAATCACTGAACCCGCTCCAGCCCTTGTGATGATTTAACTCAGATATTTCACAAGCTTTGTGTCAAATACATTCTACCGTCTTAAAAGCTTTAGAAGTTTTCAGGCTTTAAGTTACACTTAGATTTCCCCTACTGTCTCGGTCTTCATACTGTGTAAGGTGGTTGTCTATTACTCTCCTTCTAATAAACATCTGGTTGATATATGCCTAACTTCTGTCCAGACCGTCTATAGGAAAGATGGTGGTACCAGGCCTCTCTCCTCATGGCCCTGTAGATCAGTTCATATGTTTCTCCTAATGGCACAAAACACGAGTTAGTATTTTTTTCATCTGCAGCCTAATGTGATACACCTAAGCATTTTTAATACTTTTTTTTCTTAAGTTTAGCACAACAGTACTGTGATTTAGAAATCTTCTATTAAAAACTGTGCATTTAATCTGAGTTGAATTATTATACACAAAACACTATAAATGACATGCCGGGGATTCTAGTAAATTTTAGTTCATTTTCACTAGCTAACCAAAGTATATTAGTCAGGGTTCTCTAGAGGAATAGAACTGTTAGTAGGGTATTTATTAGAACAGCTTACAAGCTCTAGTCCTGTTAGTCCAACAGTGGTTGTTTCACACCTGAAAGTCCAAGAATCCTGTAGTTGTCCAGTTTCCAAGGCTGTATGTCTCAGCTGACTGCAGTATCCATTGGAACCCCAAAGAATTAGGTTCTATTACCACTGAAGGATATCTCAGCAACAGGATAAAGGACCTGCCAGTGACAAGGAGAGTGAGGGCAGCCAAAAGGCCAAAGCTTCCTTTTTTGTGTCCTTCTATATAGGCTGCCACCAGAAGTTGTGGCCTGGATTTATGGTGCGTCATCCTACTTTCTACCTCAAATAGTTTAAATGATAGGGTGGGGGATGGGGTGTCTTCCAATCTAAAAGGATCCAGACTTGAGGTACGCTCAGCTGCTTGGGTTTTAGTGGACTGCAGGTGTAGTCAGGTTGACCAAGATTAGCCATCACATAGTCTTCATTCTATTTCGGACTCCTAGTCTCCATATGCTGGGTCAGTTCTATTCATCCTGGCTGTGGTGTCTCTTGTTTCTAAGATCTTGCTCAGGATGTACTTTGTGGTTATGAATTTATGTGAGGCTGGTGATGTGTATGTACTCAGTGACTAGGAAGAGCATATTGCAGCAGTAAAAGCCTAGACCTCATGCACGCACTAGCTCAGTGGCTTCAGCAGGGCATTCAGCCTCTTCTCCCAGCAACATTCTCATTTTAGAAATGATGATCTTTCATAAGAAATGATCAATGGATTGTTTACATAGAATTGAGAACAGCGTCTTGTACAGTAAGCAGTTAATAGTAAACTTCTTTTTAGTTTTTCTGGTGATGATTCATAGGCAAAATGAGACCCTTTAAACCCATTTAATTAAATTATTAATAATTAAGCAAACAAAAAAGCATTGTCCATGTAACTAGAGAGGATGAAGTGTCAAAGAAGTGGAGGGGATTGCCATGAGAAATGTCATGAGGACTTAACCATGCTTGCATATTGCTCTGTACCCAGAATGGGAAATCATCTTTTGATAGAACACAGCATGACCCCTTCAGTAACACACTACAGTTGTCCAGTTTTCTGGAACGATCCTGGCCTCATCAAACCAAAAAAAAAAAAAAAAAAGACTGACTAGTTCTTTTCCATCTCCATCTCTAGCATAGATAGTTATAACGGTGGAGCATCTGTTACAGATAAGTGGCAGCCGTGAGCCTGGGGAGATGTAGAGCTGTGCTCCTGGGCCTGCCAGTGCTTCATTAGGAACATGTGAGCTGGCTGACCCACCCACGGGGAAGGGACAGTTTTTATTTGAAAATCCCACAGTGCTCTTCTTTCCATTTTTATGCTGAAGTTTTGTTAACTAAGATTTTTTTTTATTACCCTTTAATGTTAGTCTCTTTCCCCCAAGAAAGAAAACAGAGTTAAAGGAGGCAGGAAAAGATAAAGTAAGAAAGATAATGACTATAGTAATTTTAAGTCAGGTTTAAATGAAGATTCGGACAAGCTAATTCAGTCTTTCCTCTAAATTTAGTTAGCAGTTCCTTGTCCTTAATAGTTAAAACAAAACTTAAAAAACACTTTAATTCCTTTTAAACAAAAAATTATTTTTATTTTCCTTGTGATATGAGTGAGTGTGTGTCACATGTGGGCAGGTGCCTGAAGAGGCCAGAGTTTCAGATTCTTTGGATCTGGAGTTAGAGGTGTTTGTGAAGTGCCTCGTTGGGGTGTTGGAAACCAAATCCAGATCCTCTGTAAGAGCAGCAAATGCTTTTAACTTCTAAACTCTCTCTCCAGCCCCTTGTCATTCTTGATAGATATGTTTATCAAGCTTTTAATTTAATAGTTCTGAGAATTGATTCATTCAAGGAAGGGAACAAAAAAAGTACTCTGTAGTTACTTGGGAATCTAGAGCTGTGCATCCTCCATCTGTCAGCTGGTTGCCATCTCTATCCTGGGCTACTGTTTCTTTCTTCTTGCTGATTCAACCTTTGGGTCTAAATTTAATGACCATTTTCTTTTTCCTCAGCCTTCTACAACCTAGGAAAGTGTTTTTAAACTTACCATTTAGATTTATAATATAAAATTTTAAAGTTAGTTGTAAGTCATTCTGAAAATGGTATGATTTAGTTGGAATTAAATAAGTCACTGCATATTAAGAGCTTAATAAATGATTACAACTGTATGAATGCTGTCAGCACACAGGTGAGAAGTACGAAGATAGAGCATCGCTGCTGTCAAGTCATATGTAAGACTCTTGGGCTTCCCTCCACCTTAGTGTTGTTACATGGCAGCACTTAAAGCACACTGTGCATTTGTGAATTTATTTTTCACAGTAAGCATTAAACACTAGTGTGCTTCCTACCCAAGTGTCTATAAATCAAATGACAGGCAATGTTAAACTCTTTGGAACAGTGACTTTCTTTTCTTCCTTCCTTCCTTCCTTCCTTCCTTCCTTCCTTCCTTCCTTCCTTCCTTCCTTCCTTCCTTTCTTCCTTTCTTTCTTTTTTATTCTTGTATAGAATAGATTTTATTTGGGGGCATGGGAAGGGGAGTCGAGTAGAGGCAGAGAGAGGGGGAACAGAGAAGGCAGGGGGGCAGAACACATGAGGGCAGGGGAGAAAGGGGTCAGAGAGAGAAGAGAGTCAAAGAATGAACAGTGGCTTTCAAATCATAGGTAATACTTGTTTCCAGGCCTATGTCATTGCTGCATGAATTGCACCCAAAATTGAAACTGCTAGTACTTTAAAATCACATCAGAGCTTTAATAATATGCTTCTACTGTCCCAAAACAGCACAGAGCAAAAACAGTGTGGGCAACAGGTCCTCGTGTTTAAAAGTAAGAAACAAGTCACTTTGGAGACATTGAAGAGAGAAAAAATAAAGTAATACCAAAATTTTACTCAAGTGCTCAATAAAAGTAAAATTTGAAAAGCAGTCTAGGATATGAAGGAATCAACCTTGGTAGAAGAAAGTGATTTTTATGGGGCCAGTCTTTAAAATTGAAACACCTGAAACATACATATCAGATATATATCCTACTTTTCCTCAGCATGACCTTTACCTAGAGAAACTAATAAGTTATTATTGGGGTTTTGTTTTCCTTCTTTGCCAACAGTTAGAGATCCAGAAAAAGAAATGATTTACTAAAATTAAAGTTTCTAAAGTCCAACAAAGACTATTAAAAGTGTACACACACCCCTCGTGATTGCCATTCAAATTATATTCTATTATTTAGTTCTGGGGTTTAGGCCTGGAGCCTCCTGTGTGCTGGCATTCTACCACTCCCAACTCTTTTTTTTTTTTTTTGGTTTTTTGAGACAGGGTTTATCTGTGTAGCCCTGGCTGACCTAGAACTCACTCGGTAGACCAGGCTGGCCTCAAACTCAGAAATCTGCCTGCCTCTGCCTCCCAAGTGCTGGGATTAAAGGTGTGCGCCACCACTGCCTGGCCACTCCCAACTCTTAACATTATTTCCTTGTCTTCCTGAGCTTCACAGGCTGGGGATAAATTCACTCTGTAGTCCAGGTGGGACTTGAACTAAATCCTTCTGCCTTAACCTTATGAGTAGCTGGGAATTACAGATTTGTACCACTAGGCCAGGTTTAGAAATCATTCTTGATTATATGTGTAAAATATTCTCTTCAAGAAAAAAGTATCATTTGAGCACACGGAAGACAGACTAACAGATCAGAAGTTCTAGGTTATCCTTTTCTATACACCAGTTTAAGGCCAGCCTACATCTGTATATTTGAAACTTGATCTTAAATAAAAAAAAACCAAAATCCTTTACAGCTATAATTTGTAATTACAATGTGTTATATCTGTTACCTATAAGTTATGTTATATTTAGTTTTTTATTTCAAATACTTGTGCTGTGGTTTAGGAAGGACTTCATGTATATCAGTCAGTTATTTCTGTATCTGTTAGTCAGCTTCCTGGTACTACCTAGCAGAGATAGCCAGGCCTCAGCCTCAGTGACAGTCAGCAGGAGGGACCAGGGCCAACAGGAATGCCAGAAGAAATTCTCAGTTGTTTCTTTCTCAGGGAAGCGAAAATCAGCCTAACCTCCAAACATCACATGTCCTCCATGTGTCTGTCTCAGCTGACATCACTCTGCCTGTAGTAGTGCCTGTAGTCTGCTGAAGAGGCAACAAACTGCAGCACACCACCAGAAGTGTTTTGGTGCGTTTTTCTCTATGGAGTCCCAACAAATGCATCTCAACTACACAGTGTAAGGCAGACCAATACATGTGTGTCCTTAGCAAAGAATCCTTTATCATGTGTCCTTTCACATGTTTGCTTTAGCAGAACATCTTTTCTCTTGTGTCTTCTTTAGTGAAATGTTCCTTCACTGAAATAATTCCCTTAGTCTTTCACCTGCATCCACTTTAATGCAACATTTCTTCATGTGTTTGCCCCAGCAAAACACCATCCAACCAACTTCAATTTCCATTTCAGTGGAAGGTTTGCCTTCTAAGTTCTAATATAAATGAGAGAAAGTCCTGCTGGGACTCAAGCACAGGACATATACCTAAGACACACTGTCCATAGACAGTCCCAAGAAGTCTCATCACATACATGTTTAAGAGATACCCATCCAATCTGATGAACAATTGTCAGTATACAAAAGAAGCATAGCCAGCCTGGTCTACACAGTGAGTTCCAGGACAGCCCGGGCTATACAGAGAAACTCTGTCTTGAAAAGAAAAAAAAAAGAAAAAAAAGAAAAAAAAACACAAAACAACAACAACAAAAAGAAGCATAGACAGTTCTGTGAATTAGTGCTGATACTGCAAGATATGACAGAGAAATAAAAACCTTTAAATGTCAAATAGAAAAGTCAGCCAAGAGCCTCAGCAACACACTTGATCAAAGGAGAAAAAAAATAACCAAGCTTGACCATAAGTCTTTGAATTGTTAGTGTCAGACAGAAAGAATATACAAGAAGTAAGGCAAGAAGAAAATAAACAGAAAGAAAGCACATAGCTCTCACTAGTAACCCTGACGGTAAATAGTCTTAATTCTTTACTAAAAACGTGTGTGTGTGTGTGTGTGTGTGTGTGTGTGTGTGTGTGTGTATGTTTTAAACCAAAAAGGACATGAAGTCCAGTTGATAGGTAAGGCAGGTGGATATGACAGGAGGGATGAATATGATTTAAACACATTGTCCAGAATTCTCACATAGCAAAATTTTAAAATTTCTTTTATTTTTTTACAGTCCACTCATTAACCACCATTAACCATTAACCACCTCCTGGTCCTCCCTCCCACAGTTCCTCATGGCATTCCTCCTCCACCCTGTCTCCAAGAGGATGTCTCCACTCCACACCTCCCACCCCCACCAGACCTCCCCATTCTCTGGTACCTCAAGTGTCTTGGGTGTTAGGCTCATCTTCTCCCACTGAGTACAGAGCAGTTAGTCCTCTGCTGTATATTTGTCTAGTGCCTCACACCAGCTCCTGTATACTGCCTGGTTGGTGGCTCAGTGTCTGAGAGCTCTCAGGTCCGGGTTAGTTGAGACTGCTGGTCTTCCCTCCTGAGGGTTACCCTCCTCCTCAGCTTCTTCCAGCTTTTCCCTAATTCAACCACAGGGGTCCCCGACTTCAGTCCATTGGTTGGGTATAAGTATCTGCATCTGTCTCAGTCAGCTGCTTGATGGGCCTCTTCGAGGACAGCCATCTGTCTATAATAAGCACACCATTGAATCAGTAAGTGTCAGGCCTTGGAGCCTCCCCTTGACATGGATCCCAAGTTGGGTCAGAAACTGGACCACCTTTGCCTCAGTCCCATTTCCATTTTTATCCCTGCAGTTCTTTTAGACAGGAACAATTCTGAGTCAGAGTTTTTGACTGTGGAATTGCAACTCCATCCCTTCACATGATGCCCTGTCTTTCTACTGGAGGTGGACTCTACAAGTTCCCTCTCCCCTCTGTTGAGCATTTCATTTAAGCTCCCTCCCTTTGAGTCCTGAGAGTCTCTCACCTCCCAGGTCTCTGGTACTTTCTAGAGGGTACCCCCACCTCCCAACCTCCGAGGTTGCATATTTTCATTCTTTCTACTGGCCCTTAAGCCTGCTCTCCTATCCTGCCCAGCCCCCATACCTGATCATCTTCCCCCTTCCCCATTTTCGTTCCCTCCCCTCTCCCACCCAGTTCCCTCCCTCCCTCTGCCTCCCATGATTGCTTTCTTCTTCCTCCTAGGTGGGATTGAAGCATCCTCACTTGGGCCCTTCTGCTTATTAACCTTCTTGAGTTCTGTAGATTGTGTCCTAAGTGTTTTGTTGTTCCTTTTTTCCCCTTCCTGTCTGTCTGTCTGTCTTTCTTTCTTTCTTTCTTTCTTTCTTTCTTTCTTTCTTTCTTTCTTTCTTTCTTTCTTTCTTTCTCTTTCTTTCTCTTTCTTTCTTTCTTTCTTTCTTTCTTTCTTTCTTTCTTTCTTT